>NW_017731415.1:2055325-2071006 GCF_001890085.2 Hipposideros armiger
AAAAATTAATAAAAAATAAAAGAAAAAAAAGAAATTTATGACTGTTGTTATAGCCAGGAAAAGTGAAACAGCACCTTTCAAACTTGCCACTTCCTTGACCAGGATAGAAATGGCTTTAGTTGTAGGATTGAATTTGGCTGAACACTTTCCAACTCCCAGCCGGTGGTGTCATCCCCATGGAGACAGGTATTGTGAACCCGCTCTCCGTGTATTTCCAACTCCAGACCTACCTGTTTCTCTCTCCTCTTCCATCATGGTGAACGTATGCCTGTTGGTAAGAAAATCTAGCTTAGAATGACCATTGTGCCTCACACCTGAGAATCTTAAGGTGAGAATGCAAAAGTAACCCTTTTCTCTATTTAAAAATGCTTCCTTGCAATCATTTGTGCATGCTCATTGGATGGCCGTTGGGGTGTTCCAGTGGTAGTAAGGAAATATTATTTTTACATTTTCGTTTTGCTATTTAAAAAAAATCCATCCATATCTCTTTGGGATCTTTTTCTGTAGTGTCATTATTTATTAATAACTACACTTAGATGCAGGAGGCTCAGATTATCTGTGAACAGCAGATATTCTAAAATAATTTTGATTTTTTTTTTTTTAAGCTGAGCCATCCTGCCACCTGTTGGCAGCTCAGTGGCTGCTCAGCTCGGGCTGGGAAACGAACCACTGTTGCTCAGAAGCTCAAACTCTTGAGCGAGCTCTTAACAAACTGAGCCACTCTGCCGGCCCTTGATGTATCTTTTAAATTTGCTTCTTTGTCGTTGTTGTTTTAAGAGTCAATCTTCTTTGAGCATCGTTTACCCTAATGAGAGAACTAGTCATGTGGTGGGGTTTACAGTCGGGTTGGATCGTTATTTAGGAGAGAAGAGGTTGGCCAATGGTATGCTGTTGGTAGCACATTTGTTTTAAATTAAGTCACGGATGCAGAGAGTTTGCAGAACAGTGATGATGTTTTGAAATAGAACTCATTTTGAGCACTGTTGGGATTTAAAGTAAGGCTCCAGATTCAGGCCTGGGATTGACCCTCAGTTCTGGTCATTGTCTGTATCCTTCCACGAGGACGTCTGTTAATCTCTCCTCAAGGAATGCTATGGTAGGGCTGCTTCAGCTTGCTTCATTCCACGACTCAGGAATAGCCGTGGCATTCAGGTACTGTACACCTTTCCAGTTTGCCCTCTCAGCACACCATTTTTGGTCATGGCTGATTCTTCTCGTCACATCAGGGCATGAGAACTTGTAGAAGAAGTCTCTTCGTTGGGTACTCTCTTAGGAGCAAGGACACCTTTCCTGGAACCTGTTACCAGATTTCTCTCAGCTTCATTCACCGGTGAGCGGAAGTGCAGCACCATGATTGGCTAACCCAGCCCGGTAACCCCCGTTCCTCAGAGGAGGAATCAGAGCTGGGGCTGGGGTTACCTCCCCTGCAGCAAATGGCACTGGGAGGAGATAGATACACAGTGGAGATTCTTCTAGAAAGTAGGATACAAACCAGAAACGGATACCGGAGCGATAACCAAGATGTTTACCATGGCCTCGGTTTTCTCAATTGTGTGTGTGTGTATAGATATAGATATAGATATAGATATAGATATAGATATAGATATATATAGATATATTCTCCGACTTACAGGATTATTGTGAGAATCAAATGAGTTCATACATATAAAACATCTAAGACAGTACCAGGCAAATAAGTAGTAGCTATAAACCATTGGTCTCATAATAAATGTTAAATTAAAAAATGCGAGAGGTGATAAAACAGGTGTGGGAATCACCTAATTACACAGCTGCATAATGAACTGTAGTTTGAACTGGAAGCAAAGGCATCATTCGGTTTTGATAATTGGGGGCTGGTCGTTTGGGACATTGAGGCATAAGCATTTGAGTCTTTCAGGATGGCGTTGTCACCAGCAGTGTAGCACACCAGATAGAGATGAGCTACGAGGAGCAGAGAGAACAGAGCAACGGAGAGAGAAATCAGGGCACTGATTAGACTGTAATGTAAGCTTTTTGGGGTTCACAGTACTGGAAAAAGCCATTTGCAGAATCATGGGAGCAGAATGACTCTGCCATTATCTGGGACCCAGGCACAGTTATGCTAGCTGGATGGTTTTATGAGGAAAGACGAAAACAGCAATACATATATTTGTATAGCTTGGCTAAGTGACAGCTGAGGGGGCAGCTGGGTTAGAGCTCAAAACAAGATAATAGTCTACAAATCTCTGGAAGGCTTGAGAAACAAAGGGGAATTGTTATTTGGGGGCACAGTGGGGAAAGTGGATGAAAGAAGAAAGGGAACTTAATTAAAATATACACGTCCTTGCCAGAGTTAAAAGCTATTACATATTTGGTTTTCTAACTGTAGTTTTCAGTCATTTACAAGCCATTTAAATATGGCTTGTAGTATGTCAGTCGATGAATAACCTTTATATTACCATAAAATTGATGAACCTCGGGCTGGCCGAGTGGTGTGTTGGTTAGGAGTTGGCTTGGGATGCCAGCTCTGAGCACCAGGACCCCAGTTTGGATCCCACATGAGGGCCAGTGACGCTGCGCCCGGTACAGCTAAGATGGTGAACAAAAGCTCGACCTGGAGCTGAGGTGCCGTGAGTCGCTGGCGACGGCGTAGGCTGCAGTGGGGCTGCAGTGCGCTGCTGTCAGCTACTGTGAGTGGCCGGCAGCCAGTGTGAGCGGCTGGCAGCTGGTGTGAGCTACTGTGAGCCACTGCGAGCAGCTTTCCAATGGCCGGAGACTGATCTGCCTCACCTGGGAAGAGGACAATGATCACAATACCAACATAGGCCAGTGAAGCAACGTCCTCCACAACTAGAGTAAAGAACAAAAGGACAGCAACTTGTCTGTTCCCCTTCCCCGATTCTCCAATGCTGTTCCCCTCCCTCAATTCCCCAATAAAATCTTAAAAAAAAAATTTGATGAACCTTTTTGGCGCACACAAATCCATCTTCCATTCTTCCATGGCTTACCTCATGTAAGCCAATGCAGAACTGAAAGAGGGGGAAAGGGGTATTGAGGCTTTACTATGAATTGTCTTCTCACCCACACATTTTGAGAGCTTATTTTGTTTTCCTGCTAAAGTATGGATTCCTTGAAGGAACTGTGTCATTCTCATCTTTCCAAGGCCACTCTAGCAGGGTTTCTGGAGTGAAATACTTACTCTGTACATATTTGCTGGGTAGGTGTTGAACAAGCAAACCAACTATAGTTTAAAGGTATTGGGCTGTTAGAAAAGTCATGACGTATTTTTTCTATGTTTTTCGTTGCAAAAATGCGTCATGACTTTTCCGACAACCCAATACTATGACACGAATTTGTATTCAAATAACATTTTGGTATTTCATACTTCATTACCTATATAGCAAATGCTTTTGCTACTTCATGAAAACAGAATATAGTGATGTGTATTTAAAAAAAGGAGGGAGTGCGTCAGTCTCATAAAAAAAGGAGGGGTTCTTTAAGACTGACTTAGAGTGGGTATTTGTCCTAGGATGATCACCAGATAATCTGTCAGAAGCCACTAGGGGCCACGTTTTTATGTGTCCAATACTAATCATTTCTGATATTGATTTAATTTACTCTTCTCTTAAGTAAGGCCCAAACCATCTCGGCCAGGAGTCAGCACACTCTTTTCTTCAATAAGCCACATAGTAAATGTGTTTGGTTTTGGGAGCCATATGGTCTCTGTCATAACTATTCAATTCGGCCATTGTAGCATGAAAATAGCCATAAATAATACTTAAATGAAAGAGCACGGCTGTGTTCCAATAAAACTATGAACACTGAAATTTGAATTTCATGTTCTTTTGATCCCCCCCCACACCCCCACCCCCCGCCAACCGTTTAAAAATGTGAAAATCATTCTTAGCTGACAGGCTGTACCAAAACAGGCAGGAGACGAATTTGGCCACGGGCTGTCGTTTGCAGACCTCTGTTGTGGACCTAGTCATCTACTGAGTGTGCCATCAGCAGAGGAAAGTGGTCTGTGTAAAGAGCATGATTTAAAAAAAATCAGGAGCTGGCAGAAGAATGGTTTTCCTGTAGCCATTTGCACAAACGTCATCATTCCCTTGGTTCTTGTTATTATTATTTTTCCCCCATAGGCAGCAAGTATCCCCTCTGAGGGCAAAGTCCTGGTTCCTTCTTCCTTGCCTTCCAAGGGTCTAGTGCTTATGAATGAATGAACAAAAGAATAAAAGAATCACTCACATTTACATGTCACAGTAGGTACTGGGGATACTGAATTACAAAGGATGACATTTCTTTAGAGAAAAACATACAAGCAGGAAACCCACTGGACTACTCTCAGTTTAGGAAGGTCATAAACAGACTTTGTAGAACATCTGGAAAAGGTGAACTAGCAACGGAGGGCTATTTACTTACGTAAGCAAATATGCAAATCATTTTAAGATTTCCATTCCTAATGACTGGGGTTGCCTAGGAATTTCAGCTCCCCTCTTCAAACCATCGGTCATTATTGATGCTTTAAAATGTTACCTCTTCTCCTGCTTTGCACTTTGACAGAGGGACTCATTAACCCTCAGGAAAGGTGTCCCTAAGGAAATGATCTCACATAGAATTACATGTTTTAAAGTAGGAGCCATTTTTAAATGTTTATTCATACTGTTAAGTCTGATGTTGATTAAATTCACCCTTATCTTAATTAAGGTCCAAAATTCAATGAGATGCCCTGAAAATACAATTTCCCCCTTTGTTTAAAAGTAAAGAAACCCACATTTTTTGTTTGTTTGTTTGTTTTCATTTTTGTTTCTCCATGGATACTGTGTAGGGAACCAGTGAAATTCTCCCATATGATATGATAAGGGGCTATCTAATTAGTGGGCTCAGTCTAGTTAGAACTCTGGGCTAGTTTCCATTAAAACAGTCAAGGTGGATTTGGATATTTTCTTTGAGCACAACTTATAGCTCATACGTTTAATGTACTAAGACCCCGATCTTTATCCTTTTTCTATGCCTGTCTTTTCAACCCACTTACCCCGGTGTGCTCCTCCTGGCTCTGTCAGGTTAAGCTGATGCAAGCCCCACAGGGATGATTTGGACTTGACCGTGATAACTGGCACAAAACAGCTTTTCTTCCTATTATGGCCAGTTTCATTAGCCGTTGTGTTGTGATATTTTGACAAAGTAAAGGTTCATTGTGGCAGGAGCTTAAATAAACAGGCATTGGACTCATACCCCTTTTCCTGGAAAAAATGGGAACAGCAGGCGTTATCTGATGTAATTAAAGTGTGTTGAACCCTGAACAAATCCTCAGTGTAAATCCCCATTTGGCCTTGAGAACCAGTGGCTTAGCGTCAGTTCTCAGAATTACCTGCTGGTTGGAAGGTCTGTGGCCTGTCCACGGGCATGTTGTAGATTTTATGGCAAGCCGACTAGAGCTCTCCTGGGCTGGAAGTTGAGAAGGAGACTCAGATGCCATCTAGTCTCCTCTTTCGGAGTCCCAGTTACCTTGTCTGCAAATAGACATAATTTCATTTCCCATGTGGGATTGATGTTGGGCTAAAAGAAGGATCTTAAGTATAGTATTTAGCACAGTTTCTCACATTAGCAGAGCCTCAAGAATGAATGACTCTTTCCTTTTCTAAACCCTCCCCACCCCCTCTGGGATCCGAATCGGGGCCCTCTGGCGTCCCAAGCCAGTTCTTAACCATCGCGCCACTTGGCCGGCCCTATCATATTATTTATATATAATGTAGTTGAGTCCTAATTTCAATCCATTTATTTTGTAATTTTTTTTGACTCATTAAAAAAGGGTAGTTTTTTTCTATCTTGATACTTGTGTCACTCATACAAACAGGGTGCCAAAATTTTAAGAAAGGAAAATACTATTAAAATTATGCTGATGGTAACCACTTTGAGCACCTCTTATAACTGTAGAAGTCAAACCTGACTTGTATTCATCTTTTGTTATCGGTATGTATCGAGTATTACAATTTTAATACAGGTTTTTCCTTTCATAAACTGTGTATATGTTTTTTGGCACCCTCTGTATATAAATATATGTATATATATATATATATATATATATATAATTTTTTATAAGGTACTAACATTAGATTTACCTGCAAATTATAAATATGTTAACTGTCTCTCTGGTCCTCTGTGATTTTTCTAATTCTCTCAACTATTTCTAAAGCTACAAGTGTGTAGGCTTATAATGGATCCATTGGCTTTAAATGGACATTTGTTATTCAACCTAAATGTTATTTAACAAGTTTCAACTGCCTTTTCTTTTATCCAGCTGAAATTTTTCTGTTTTCTGAGGGTGACCTTATAAACAAATTGCTGACATATTTAAGATAATAGGATTAGAAAATTGAAATTTTGCAGATTCATCTATGTCAGAGAGTGAGAATGAGAGTTTGGGATATTTGTTTGCAAGGATACATTAACCTATGGCTTAAACACGCTCAACAAGGAATATTAGCATCATTAGCCAACATTTAAAATTCAGACCTATCCACCCTTCCAGTTCCAAGTTGGAATAGAGTTGTCTTCCACTGGGGAATAATTTGTCTCTATTAATTGAGAACAAATGTGCATGGGTGTTTTAATTACACAGTAAATTAGCAGAATTTAAGATGCAGAATATGTGAAAGCCAAGAATTCAAAACCAACAACTGGAAAACATAAGGAGATAAACAGGGAGAATATCTCAGCATACGAGTGCAAGCAGGCCCCAAGATAAAGAAGGAAAAAAAAAAAACACACCAAGATGCAGACAAATTACTAGGGTTTTACTAAAGCTCCTTTCAAGCGGAATGGATTCTGATTTATGGTTACAAGCCATCGTTGTCTACATAGCAGGTGGAAGAGACCGAGTTCACAGGGTTTCTCTTAAGATGTCTGGCTTCAACGAGTGGCCTTTGTTGCATCCAGTGAAGAATAAATAGTGATTTCTTATGTGAATTTAAACTTGACAGAAAACTCTCAAAGCAAGTATTCAGTCTAGGTCCATGGAATCCTGAGAATATATACAAAAGTATATGATGATGGGCTCATGGGAGGAAAGGGTTTAGAACTTGCCTTAGGTCCTCACGAAGAGCCTGCGATCCTAAATGGTCACAATTCAAAGCTGCTGCTTGAGCAATGTGGATATCTGTTGACTTTGTTCTCTGTCATTTGAGATTAACTAAAGTTGCATTCTCATAAACTGTTATAGCCTTTTCTTTTTTTTTTTTTTAGGTGAGGAGAGTGAGAATGACTTTTTTCCCCACCCCACTAGAGTTGCCAGAATACTTTCAACCAAATTTGATACTTTCTAGCAAAACCAACCCATTTGTCCGTAGTTCAGAGCACCCTTCTCTATCTCCTCTTACCATATATATGTATTTAGCTATCTCTTTTTATTCTTTTTTTTTTTAAATGGCCCTGGGCATATTAGTATTTATTGCAAGCTACCTTCAATCCTTTTTGGAAGCAGGTGGGCAAGCTCTCAGAGCGCTGGTTGATTGGTTACAGAGCGAGGGCAGTAGAGGATGTAGGATAGTCCCTCAACCATCCCTGAGGACAGAAAAGTAACTTCCAAGTATTTGTTCTGCTGATGGCAGCTGGGAAAAGTCCTTTTTGAAAGAGCCTCTCATGAAAGGAGGCGCGGGGACTTAGGCTGACCTCCGAAGTGAAACTAAGATAATTTCTGCCTTCCCAGTACTACTTTTAGGCTAATTACTCAGACCTAATTACTTACACTGTTTTTATGCTTCCAATAGGGGTTGTGTCCTTGCTTTTACTAGTTCATCTTATCCCCCTCAAGTAGACTTTGAGCTCCTTAAGAATGAGGGCCCTCACACCCTTTCTATTTATCAGTTGTTCTTGGGGCAGTGTTTCCAACGGTGTAGGCAAGCATGTGATTTAAGTTAATGATCAAGACACTCATCTCCCATTGTAATAAGTTATCGACTTTTGACTTTGCCGACCTAGGAAGCGTCTGCTTTGTGGAGGGGGACCCTAAAGGGAGCCTCGAGGGGTTTGCTTGTGGTAAAAGTGTCATCAACTTTGTGAAAGTTTCCAAACTTAGTGATGATTTGTGCTTTGCCAAGACAATTGGCTGTGCCAGTGCTTAGGAGATAAATATTCCCTTTTAAATAGAGGTGATTGAGTTTAATTCCTAGTACCTGATCCCTGAAAAATTATAATGTGCGGTTGTGTATTTTTCATATACGCATTATCTCAAGAAATTGAAAGAAAGAAAAGGGTGACTGGGTAAATGTCAAGTATAATTTATGTGCTAGAATCCTGAACTAACTGCTAGATCTGTAGGCCACTGAAATGTGCACCATTTTACCTCTCCGTAACTGGGATGCATGTATACTTACCCACAAGGGTGCTTATTTCCTAGCTTATGTGGATTAAGCACATCTGTGTATAATAATGTCTGCCTTTCCCTCTCCCTCAAATCCTAAGTGGAATTAATAACTCATTGTGGCCCCTTTTAACAAGACAGAACAGATCTCTGCTTAAAGCTTAGGCGGTTCCTTTATAACAGTTCTTGGCTCAGGTAGCCCATATACTTCTCAAAAGTACGTCCCATTAATATCATGAAACTGGCCTCAAAGTCATCCATGGTTTCCTCTGTGAAATGC
Organism: Hipposideros armiger; assembly: GCF_001890085.2. Taxonomy (NCBI): domain Eukaryota; kingdom Metazoa; phylum Chordata; class Mammalia; order Chiroptera; family Hipposideridae; genus Hipposideros; species Hipposideros armiger. The sequence continues at coordinate 2,063,947 of NW_017731415.1, forward strand.
CAATGAAGCAACTGTGGAAGAAGGAAGCATTCTCAAGGACCCAGATGTTAATTCTTTTTTATTCCCCAACATAAGTTTCACTTTCCCCCAAAAATACCTCAGGACAGTGCCAGGTGGCATAAGGGCCAATGACGAAGTCCACATGGGAACACAAGAAGTTAATGATTAAGAAACCATAGGCCTCCCATCCACCTCTGAATCAATGCCTGCTGTTTGCTGAAATAAGCTTCAGGCCTGCTCCCGGTCCTCAGGCCAAGGATAGGATCCATTTGTTGACGAAGCGTTTCGTCTGCTTTCCTTATGATCCCAAGCTACGTGCTGGCTCCTGTGGGTGGCTCAGCTCCCCGGCTGTGTCTGGGCAGGCCCTGGCCCGCCTGCACCTTCATTCTGTGTGCCTGGCTTCAGGAACAGGCCCTGGAGGGTGCTGGGATTAAGTACCACCCAGCATCCACGTAGGGCTTTTCTTCGTGCTAAGTGCTTTGCCATACCCTTTTGTTGCCTCTCATTCACTGATGTAAAGGAAAAAATCATTACTCAGGCTTTGATGCCAAAGGGGAAACTAAGACAGGCAAGTCAAGTGCACCTCACACACAAGTCCAGATTAAAGTGGACACCCTCTGAACCCCAATCATACCGGTTTGTATTCGATTACAGTTTTCCTCAGACATCACAGAGGAATCTTGCACATTGGCACTTGTCGAACAGTCTGTAGCTTTGGAATTTCATGGGGCAGTCCAACATCTAAGAGAGGAGGGTGGGGTTCTCCCAGATCCATTAAACAGCCCCCTCTGTCTAAATGGCCTCTGAGGGGACTCCATGGAGACAAGGTTGAGAAAATTTCCAGGGCCTCTAAGTGCTAAAACGGAGACGCACAGAGGGAGGGCCTGGTGATTTGATTGAGGTCAGGTAGTACACAGGGATTGGGACCTCAGGCATCAGTCCCTAACTCTGCCAACTTGCGAACTGTGACCTCTTAGTTCCTTAAGCTCGCCAAGCCTCAGTTTCCTCATCAGTAAAGTGGGGACAACAAATGGGGTCATCTGTTTTATAGCACAGCACATAGGCCTGGTCCATAGAAGTGCTCACTCAGTAAGTCATGACACTATTATTATTTTCATTGTTGTTATAAAAAAATCGATCCTAATTGTACTTTGAACTTGGGTGAATAGGTTTAAAAATAGACATAGTACTAGTAAGAAAAATGACCTTTTCTTTGAATATGTGTGTCCTTCCTTAATAGGCATTCCAACCATGATCTGAGTTTTTCCAGTTTAAAATTCATGAAGTGGTTCTGTGTTGTCCTATCCCATGTGTCATTTCTACATCGGGTCTTATGTGCACACGTTGAGTTGTAGCTGGGCAAAGCTGTTATCTCATAAATTTTCACTTCTTTACTTTTGTCAGGTGGGAAAGAAATACCAAATCAATAACTCCAAAGAGTAGCAAGAGAACAGAACTGACTGAGTGCTGGGACAACCTTTATTCCCTGCACCCATTTCCTTTCCTGTAGTTAAAGGTAGAATTGGGGAAGATCAACTAATGAAAACCAACATGCACCCCTGCTCTTCCTTGTAGCCATTGTACAGATATGGAGAGTTTCTGAGAGGCAATTGGAACTGAACAGCCCGTAAATAATGGGACAGCTGCCGAGGGAATAGACAGTGGGAGTGAAGCCATATAGCTTAGGGAGGTTTTCCAGGCATAGCTGCTGGGGTGTTGGCATAGGTTACCCTGCTACCAGAGCAGGGACGACTCTAGTAGGAGTTAGGGGCATAAAGAACCAGTTGACTGTCACAGGAGATGGAGATACCATACCCGAGCTACCCACGGACTGGCCTGTGGGAAGTTATTTCACACGACAAATGAGAAACCAGATATGTTATTGCATACGTAATAAATATCCATGGTAAAAATCAAAATCACTCATAATTCCACTTCACAGACTTTCTCGTTGATTGTGATCTGTGTGCCCATATGTGGATTTGTGTACCGCACAACCTTCGTGCATGTGCGCAAACACACACACACTCTTTCTTTTGCAAGAATGCCATCACTGCTTCTTAGCTTCCTTCTTTCACCCAACAGTCTTACTAAAGGCATTTTTTTTTCATTTTAATAAATATACTTCTATAAACATGTTTTTGTATGTGGTCATGTTGTATTCCTTGGCATATATGGACTATAATTTATCAAAGTACTTATTGTTGGTCATTTGGTTTCTTGCAATATGCATTGTTATAATCAGTGCTATGGTTATAATAAATATAGACATTTCTTTATATACTTCCTTGGATATTTCAGTAGGATAAATGGTCAAATTGCCTTCCACAAAAGACTTCCAATTCATTTTCTTATTATTAATAGCAGTTTATGAACATCTATTTATCCCACCCTCTGCTGGTATCAGGTAATTATCTTAAGGAAAAAAAAGAAACTCTTGTGAATTTGTTAGACTTAACTAGGTAACTTGGTTTGATTTGTATGTTTATGATTACTGGTGAGGTTGCAAATCTTTTCATATATTTGTTGCCTTATGCATTTCTTCTTTTGGGAAGTGGCTGCTGAAATCTTTTGCCTGATTTTCTATTATGGTGGCTCCATTTTTCTTATTTTATAAGAACTCCTTACATATTCAATCTGTTATCTCATTGTTGGTCATAAGTCCTGGCAGAATTTTCTGATGACAAGAGGATCTTCTAGGAAAGAGAATATCTTGGGCACAGTATGATCCACTGTAAGCAGGAAAAAAAGAAAACTCAGGTATAGCTGAGTCCTCGGTTCTTTATTAGATAGGAAGCTGTACTTTGTGGGCTCTTTAGGGATTGGTTACCACAAAAAAGGTGTGCTTCTAGTGAATATTTCAATATTGTTATATGAACTCAACTGCTGTCTTTGGGAGAAAACATTCAGTTATTGCTTTGTTATTAGAACATTTAAGAGTAACAAGGAATTTTCTACCTTTGCCTTTCAGTAAGGCTGGAGTAAGAGAGGGCTAGATCTACAAAGCAATTACAGTGTAGTGTCTGGGTATTCATGGTTTGAATCTGGATGGTTCAGGGCAGAATATCTTATTTACATGAAAGATTTAAACAGAACCATATTTTAAAATTGCCTGGATAAATACTTCTTTAGAAAACACTCTGAGAAGAAGAAAGTAGTTAGGCTTTCTGGTTAAACTGTTTTAAGGTTTCTACATAACTGTTTTCATAAATACACATTTAAGAGAGATGCTGGAAAGTTAGATATGGACTATTTCATTGTGGCATAAATGTGTGTATTGATTATAGATTGGAAAGGATTTTTGTAATCCCTGGAGAGTATCTAACCTAGTGAACTTAATGTTCCAGTAACCCATGGATCCGCGGAAGCTCATCTTTTCCCAGGAGCACTTGATTGCTATGTGCCAATCAGACTCCAGGCCATCTGACTGTGCGTTGTAAGTTGAATGGCATGAGGCTTCAAGTTATGATTTCCACCCTGTGTTTCCATTATGAAATGAGCGATCCTTGAAGAAAAGGGACAGTGAGTTTTGTGTCGGAGGCTTTCTGAAGGAGCCATTCCGGAATAACGAAGGGTTGTATAAGAAATGTACCAGAGGGTGTGCAATGTAGAAGAACAGAGCCCCTCTGTGCCAGCCCTCTTTGGATGCCTGTCATGGATTCGGGCTGTAAAGGGGTCATTTGCAATCAGCCCTTTATGCACCATGTGTGTGAAGGCCTTGGTTTGCTGCTGTAGCGACTGCGTTGTAAGGCCTGTTGCTGTTTCTGCAGTTGCCCCCTTTGCATCAAACTCTCTCCTGGTCCTATCGCCACTCACCACCTAGCTCCAGCCTACCTGGAATTTGCCCAGACCACCAGCCTTTTAAATGATGAGGCTAGATAGCATCTTTTCTCCCTTCCATATGTCATAGTTGCCAAATCCCAGCTTTCAAATTTTGCAAGTTAGAAACTCTGATTTCCCTCTCCTCCACTAAAATTGTCCCCTGGCTTTGCATGGCCTACATAATAAAAATCCAAGCGCTTCGCCATGACATTTGATAGACCACCTGTATTCATCAGGTGTGCAAATCGATGCCTGTATCCTTTGCACTTGACCGTCTCTCTGCCTTGGTTACTACCCACCCTCTTGCCCACTCTTGTAGGTAGGGTTCCCTAGAGGCAGGGCTTCAGTTGAGAATTCCTGTTTAAGTGATTTATTGAGAGAGTATTCTGATGGAAACCAGTAAAGCAGTGGTTCTCAACCTTTCACAGGGGTCGCCTAAGACCATCGGAAAACACATATTTTCGATGGTCTTAGGAACCGAGACACCGCTCCTCTATCTGTCTCCAGGCCCACATGCAGATACGCCCACATACGAGTACCTGGCGACCCCTGTGAAAGGGTCGTTCGACCCCCAAAGGGGTCGCAACCCACAGGTTGAGAACTGCTGCAGTAAAGGCTTGAGGGAGGATGGATAGGGCAGGGCAAGAAGCTGGGAAAAGATGTGGGTCCTGTTGTAGTTGAACTTCAGCCCGGGAAGCTCTGCAGCATGAATGGCCCCACAGAGCTGGCCCACCTTGAAATTGGAAGGCCAGCCTTTAGAAGCCCACCCCCTTATCAGTTGCTGGCAGCAGACTGCCCTCTGGGTGGGAGAGGCCACCAACCAGACATTTCCTCTAGAGGTGACACTGTAGCCCCAGCTACCAGAGCAGTTAGTTCTCTGGAGACATCCAATACTCACAGCACAGGGATGCCCGCACTGGCCCAGGAAAAAGGATCTGGTCAGGTCACTAGCAGCTTCCATGGTACCTGCCAAGCAAACTCCTCCTGATCCTTCAAGACCCAGGCAGTTTCTATATGTGTGAGGTTTTCCCCAACCCAGAAATCTTCGTTCTGAGTTAATGATGCTGTCTATCATCTCTGCTTTTTCTTTATGCCTCATTATAGGCCGTATCAAGACCAACCTTGTAGCACCGTGGATTGGTTTAATGTCTGGCTCCCCACTAGACTACCGTGCACACAGCGTGTATGAATTCACCTTTTAATAGCTACTCAGACCCCAGGGCTGTCCCCATGTACCCTTTTTGTAAAAGTCATTGGAATTGAAATGAGCTGGAACATTCTTCCAGGCTGCCTCGTGCTTTGGCCCTAAGGGAATAGTCCTTCAAGCCTTCCCAGTTTGTGGGGTTCTCTTCCGGAATGCGTGCTCATTTTGCTGCTCCTTTACTCCTCAGAATTAGCAAATCTCATAGCCATTGAGATTTTACAACCCTGTCTCGGTGTTCTTTCTGGGCTAGCATTTTCATCCACCTGCCCCCCGAATGCTTTATCACCAATCAGTGCAGGCAGGTAGCCTGCTGTTGTCTGCTGCTCACGTGAGCGGGGCCCCAAGGGAGATGAGTTGAAATAAGCACCGCTTCTTGGATGACGCTCTGGCTGCCACTCAGAATCTGGCAATTGGGAAACCCTGGCTCATGTCATTAATGTCATGGCTTATTAGTGCAACTGTGAAAATTGTTCAGAGGACAGTTGAGACATCTTTGGCAAGACCCAAGAATCATTTCTGGCGATTTTAAAGGGCCACCACTTCATAGGTGGGTCTAGAACTAGATTCTGAAAGTTGCAGTTGTAATCCAGTACTGAAATGGAAGCATTCATCTGTTCATTCACTTACTCAACAACCTTTTTTTCCTCGTTTTCTATTTATTGCCTGTAGGGGGAAAATGAATAAGATGTGGTTTTTGCATTCAAGGAATTTATAATCCAAGGAAGGAGATGGGATTAAGACAGATATGTACACACCTGACAATAATCAAAGGAATAATGGGATATACACCACAAGACAGGAAATACATAGGGCACTGGGTAAGAATTTAGTCTCTGAAGTTAGAGGGCCATAAGGTCAAATTCCAGGTTTGTGATTTATTAGCTGTGGGACTTTGGGCAAGTAATTTAATTTTCTTGGTTTCACTTTTCTCATCTGTCAAATGGAAATAACAATAGTACCCACCTCACAGGGTGCTTTGTGAGGATGGAATAAGATTTTCCATGCCAAGCATTTAGCCTGGCACAATTGATAAATGTTAGCTATTATTATGAATGTTATTATTGATGGGCCAATTCTTATGGTGGGGTCCATAAAATAGATGGAGTTAGAGTGAGGCCTTGAATTTTCATAGGCAAGAGAGGCTTCCCATGGGCAGAAACAAAAAGAATCCCCCCGCAAAAAAGGGAGGGGATAATGCATTTGAGAATTAGCAAGTGGTGTGGATTTGAGATGTATTGATACTTGATGGGTGTCTGTGGGAACTGAAGCTGTAAATATTCCCTGAATATTATATAAATATAAATAATATATAAATAATAAATATATATATATGAATAACATATATAAATATTTCTTTGGCCTGTAGACCTCAAATTACTTTTATGTTCATGCATTCACATCCATTTATGTTAAAGAATGCTAGTGGTCCTTGGGTCCAAATTTATCTTATTGTAACATACAAATAATAATGCATATACCTCTTTTAATAGATAGGGGATTTGCAAAGATTGGCGTGCACCTTCATCTGTGCTATCCAGTGAGCCAGCTATAGTTCACATGGAGCTATTGAGTACTTGAAATCTGGCTAGTTTGACTACGAAACTGAATGTTTTAGTTTTGTTTCATTTTCATTAATTTCAATTTAAGTAGCCCCATGCAGCTAAGGACTACCATACTGAACAGCACCCTAGTCTAGAAATTATTTTGGGTATCCACAGAGAGAACGTACAAATGCAAAGCATTGAGTTTGGATTAGTGTAGGGCGAGGGAGATGTTTCCTGTGGATACTTCTGGTACTGTAATTGCAGAAGAGAAGGACCACAAAACTAGCTGTTTATTTTGATCAGTGTTGTTTCAGAGAAAATTCAGGCAATCTGGGACTAGAGTAAGTAGTCCTCTAATAGAGTGTCTTGAGAAATACCAGGCTGATTACTGAGCCACAGGAAGCAATTGTCATAATCAGGCTCTGTTAATAAACTATAGACCACAAGCCAATGTGTGTGTTCTCTCCCTCTCCCTCTCCCTCTCCCTCTC
>NW_017731415.1:2071066-2120733 GCF_001890085.2 Hipposideros armiger
CTCTCCCTCTCTCCCTCTGTCCCTCTCTCTCTCCCCCCCTTTCCCCCCCCCAACCCAGTGCTCACTCTGGTACATAGTATATCAGAGCTATTTTTCTTCCCGACCTCAGCTTTTAAACAAATGGGGAAGATGGTGCGATCCCATTGGGTACAGGGGAAAACCTTATTGCCTTTATTACGAGTGAACTGCTAATGAGGAAACCCTCGACAAGAGCGTGCTTTGTGTCATGGCTTCTGGCCTCCAGCCAGTGTGTTTGCTTGCTGGGACGACTCTATTCAGGCTGACAGAGTTGAGCAATAGGGAGGAGGCAGTATGAAGAAACACAGACTTCATAAATCAGGACGATTCAGCAAGATTCCATTTGAATTGAATCTGGGCCAGGGACCCGAGCACCATGGAGTATCTGCGTAGAAGCTGACATTTTAATGATTTGATTAGTTTAGGAAGAATATTTTTATGGGTTGTATCGTTGGTTATATTAAGTACTGAGTGAAGTTGTTACATTATGATGAACTTCCATTACCTTCCTCGGCTGTGTACAAGTGGTCTGTGCAATGATTTCTGTCCAGGACCCTAAGGGTAATCTCGTGCAATCCTCTTAGAGAAAGCGCTGTTTAATGACTAAAGCTGTTAATCATATTAAATGCACACACTGCTCTGGGAAAAAGTGCCAAACAAGCATAAATTTTAAAAAGGGTTTCGAATTAGCTAAATGGAGGTGTTTTCATGGGGTGTTGGGTGGAAGAAGTTGTAATGGAGGGAGTAGATGGAGAGATGGGGGAAGATAGTAATAAAAGCTACAGTAATGGTGCTGTTTATTGATCTCCTATGTGGCAGGCATTGGGTTCAGTGAGTGTATCAGCACACGCTGGGCCACACGTAAGAGACTGTGCACCTCCAAGGAGCTTAAATAGTAAGGACAATTTATTATCTCACATAAAGAGAACTGAGAAGGTAGACAGTCCTAAAATGGTGCTTCTTTTTGTTGTGTTTCATTGATACATCAGGAGTCCCATAGATCAGGATTCAAGGTTAACATCTTTGTGCTTTCCTTGGTTTTCTATAGATTTGGTTGTTTTTAATGATGTTTAATTTGAGAAGTAAAAATGGTAGCTGCTCCCATACTTCTTGACCAGTGGAGGTTTCGTTGACTGATAAGGCTCCTGGGATGTGAGCAATCCCAAATAGATTCATGTGACATCTGTGACGGTAGGACTTGGGGATTCTAGAGTCACACCCCACTGGAAGCCTTGACTAAGAACAGACTCCAGCCCTCACCTAGCCAGAGCCAGGCAGGGGCATCCCAGTCCGGAAGAGTTTTCTTTGTGAGGCGAATATGAATATGGATGCAATCCCCTCCCTGTACCATCGGCTATACAATTTGTTTCCTTTGCACAAGTTTCAGTGGAATTATGTTGCTAAGTCAGACCACCATTGTATCTGAGCAAATATGGGTTCCCAGTTTTCCAAGTACACAGCTTTTTGTGTGCTGATAGGCTGAGTCAAAGAAAAAAAGAACCCCACTATCTCCTCAGACATTCTGTTGACTGAGGCAAGATTTAATAAAAGCGAATTCATTCATTCCCGTCTGCCTGGTTTTCTTATGTAAAGCAGAAACCAGGAGCTGTGAACATAGCAGGGTACTGTCGAGGTTGGTTTACATGAACTATTGTACCCACCCTGAAAGTTGCCCACTTTGTGCTTTGACAACCCAGGTTTTCTCTGTACCTGTGATTTTCTGTATGAAGAGACTGTTACAGAAGTCCAACATTTTTTAAGCATGAAATAAAGTTGTGAATTATGGAAATACACATTTGCATTAAGATATTCATTATCCTAATTCATTATCCTAATATGCATTGGGTGTTTGGATGCCATGGGATTATAAGAGTAATAGATGACTAAACAGGATTTTGTGCAGAGAAAAGAGTTGAGTGTGCAGGATGGAAGATTGGGTGAGAAGAAATGAGAAGCCTACCCGTGGCCATGACAGTGTTGATGCCCTGCCCCTACAATGGCCGTGTTGTTTCTTGAGAGCTCCTAAGCGTGGTAGGCATCTTTAACTCCAAATCCCGTTCAATGCTCCACCATCACGGTAGGCAGTTTACAGGTCTCTGTTTTAGAGGTAAAGAAATTGAGGCAAAGAGAATTGAGTAAGCAACAGAGCAGATTTTCAAGCCCAGATCAGTTTTGATAACAAAGCTCATATGCTTTCTTCTGATTGATGCCCTTTAAAGCTGTGTGCTGCTGAATCGCAAATATTCTCTAGGGCAGATGCATGTCTGGGACCAACTCCGGGAGAAAGGGCTCTGGAGTGGCTTTGAGACTCCCAACCTCTGCTCTGAATCGGTTTCACATCTTGAATTAAAACATAACATTTTTGTGGAGGAAAAGGTTCTGTGCTTTAAAAAAAAAAAAAAAAGAAGGGCACCCACTGCTGTCCTGTACCACGGTGCTTGCTTGCTTCAGGTAGGTACCCCTGTGCCTTGTGGAGGGAGCCGGAAGTGCCGGAACAGCTCTGGGTTTTCTAAGCGTCCAGATGGCAGGCTTGCTGTGACGTCACTGCATTCCTGCTTTCATTCTGTAGAAAGAAGCTGAAAGGAGGAGGCTTTGAAAGAGATAGAAGAAAGCAAAGGAGGTCATCAAGATGAGAAGGACGGGAAATGAGGTGTGACACTCTGCGGAGGGAATTTCCCCAGTGGGCACTGTCTCCGGAGCTTCCCCACTAAAGCTTAATGGGAAAGAACTTCCTGGCCTCTGCTGATGCCTCTCCCCACACCCCTGAGACTCCCCAGACCACCCCCCCTCCTCGCTGGAGGCCCAGGGGCTGTGCCTCCCTCTTGTCTTATAAAGCCAGCTGGGTTCCATCTGCCTCCCTGGATGCCTGCTTCCTTGCTCTTCCTGAAGGCAAGTAACAGGCCTTTTCTTTCATTTAAGATGTTTATTGCTCAGCACTCTGGGCAAACAGATGGAGGGAAACAAAACCCAACAAGCTCTCCTTGATCCTGCACTTCCTCTCTCAATCTCCCTCCACCCCCTGTATGCTGAAGGGGACGGTTCTGAAAATTTACAGGTGTGTCCCAGACCGAAGGGATTATACAACATGGTGCTGAAGCAACGCATTTTAAGGAGAAGGCGTAGACTGCTCTGGAATAGGAGAGAGAATTTTTGTCCAGAATCCGAGATAAGAGAGGAGGTTTCACTGGCCGGATTGAGGCCGAGGTTCCCAGAGCTGGAGCCAGGAGGAGACGGTGCACTGCACTGGGAAGGGAGCAGCTTCAGGTGGGGAAGGCCAGGTGGTGTGACCCCACCGAGCCTGTGAACGTGCATCTGGACTTGGTCATTTGAAAACAAACTAAGAAGAGGAGTGTGATGTGACCCATTCAGAATGGGATAGTGAACAGAATTGGAGAGAGGGCACAGTTATGTCATCTTTCTATGCCCTGTGCCATGCATTTCTTCCTTCCTTCATTTGTTCATTCAACAAGTGTTTATTGGTAACTTACAATGGGCCAAACCTGGTCAAGGCACATGGGACACAGCTGTAAATAAGACCAAGAAGGACCCAGCTCTCATGGGGCTTATATCCTAGAAGACAGAATAAACAAACCAAGCAATGCTTAGATTAAAATATCCCCGAGTGGTGAAGACTATGCAGATAATTAAATTGGTTTATGATATGCTAGGAAAAGACTGGATCTACTAAGAACCAGAAGCCCTCTCGAAGGAAGAACTTCGGAGGTGAAAAGCGAGTATAGAATGTTGCCGGTCTTGTGAAGGTTGTGGAAGAACAAACATACCACTGAGAACAGCCAGTGCAAAGGCCCTGAGACAGGCAAGAGGGTACTACGTTCAAGGAATGCCAGGAAGGCCAGTGTGACTGGAGTTGAGTGAGCAAGGGGACGAGTGTTAGGAGCGTTAGTTTTGTATCGCTGACGAGTGTCCTTGAGCAAGTTACTCAGCCTCTCTGTGCCGCTGTGCCCCTGCTGCCAGCTTGGGGCTTCCATGGATGTGAACCCAAGTTCTTCCATTTAATGTTTTCATTTTGATGATAATCTTAAGGATAGCCATAGAAGCATTTTCTGGGTCATCTTGATGACTCTAGGACTGAGCAAAGCTTTAGATTGCATAACGATTTCTGTTTGTTTTTTTGGAAATTGGCTTGTGTCAAAGTGAAGGCCCAGGCAGTTGGGGCATGCTTCATGAAAAGCAAACTATCCTGGACATTGAGGTGTGGGCACGCCAGACTCAAAACCCTGGGCCAGGCAGACAGTACCATGTGAACGTTACGAGTGGAACTCCCATTTTTACATGTCCACTTGTCACATTCGTGAGAATCCGTTTTAACAGTTGTACGCTTGTAGTCGTCACCCGCCCCAGACTCAATAATTGAATTTACGAGTGGATACCATTTTAGGCAGCTTTCAAAGCCTCAAAACTAGCCTGGTCTTCATTTGAACAAAACACCTTTGCAGATTTATCCAAATGACTACTCAGTGAAATCAGCATGAAGGGATGGCTTTCTGGTCGACACGTTGGTTAAGCTGAAGCCTGACTATCTTGAACCTGCAAACCAAACCTTGAGGTTCCTAATAGCTTCTTGTGCAGCCTGCTTGTGTGAGTGAAAGCTAAAGCACCCAAAACCCTTAAGCACAGAAGCCGGCCAGAGCTCTGTTGTTTTACTGGAACACTCAATGTGGACCAATGGGTTTTAGCAAAGCAACATGATTCCAGATCAAAATAATTTAAGTGTATTTGGTTTTAAAAGTTTTGTATTTGTGCATAAGGAGTAACATCTCAGTAAAAAACAATTTCAGTAATGCATCAACACAGGGGCATTTTCTTCTATAGGTGTGGTCCATGACTGCTTATGTTTGAGAGTCCCTGCTCCATGTCACAAGCCAGCTACAGAGCATTTCAAGTGGTCAGAAATCTAGGACCCAGATGGGATGAAATGGAAGCTTTGGGTTTCTGACTTTAGCCTCAATGGAAACCGTGAGGGGTGAATCCAGTTATTGCTATGGTGTCCCAGGAAAGGAGTAGGTATGATAAAGGAATGGGATTTTGCAGCATGCGGCTGTTCCTGTCTGGTGTACCTGGTCTCAGGTCTCTTGGGAAGCATATTTTTGAAAATATTTATCTTTAGCCTCTCCATGTCTTCTTGTTTTTGGTCTTGGAAAGACTGGTGAACTTGTTAAAACAGTCATCATAGTATATGTCTAGCTAATAACTGTCCTTAGGTGTTTGGTTTTCTCTTCTGTCCTTCCCACCCTGCCCTTCTCCCCTTCTCTGCTTCCTTTCCTCCCCTCCATCTGTGCGCGTGCGTACACACACACACACACACACACACACACACACACACACACACACACGTATATCAATGGAGCTTGTAATTTATAAAGATGTATCCATCCCTAATATCTCCATCTACCTAGTTCCTAGCCATGTCTCCTCTACAGGGTGTGCACTGGGAATGGATCAATCTGCTTGGCTGTTGAAGACTCTGTCAACTTGTCATGTTGCTTATATAAATATAGAAATATATATTTAAAACTCGATAGACATTTTGCTATCACATTCTCTTCACCTCTCCCACAGCCTCTAGCCTTCATTCATTTTTAGAAATGAGTTTTGGGGCTGGGGGTGGACCAAATGTGGCTATTCATGGATATGTCTACCAGTTTCCCAAATGAAGTCTGTGTGATTGATTGTGTGTGTAAATGTCCTATTCATTTGGCGATATGGATAAAAGAGTTAATGTGCATTCAATTGACTAAATCTGTCTTCATAGCCTGGGGAGAAATGATGGTTGTCAATTGTGCTCCCCGCCACACACACCCCTTGTCATTTGGTCCTTCATGTCTTCCTCTCAGGTGTGAGCATCTCAAAAACGTTGACTAGCCCACATGTGGGGGTGGGTGACAGTGAGTGACAGGCAGCCTTGCACTTCTTGGTTAATGACAAGATCATCCATTTGGCCAGCTCTCCCTGCTCCTATCAAACCCATAGCTACAGACCGATGCCCATCTTGAGAGAAGCACATGAACATAGCTGTGCAGGCTTCGCCGTTAGGCATTGCTGGGAAGAGCTTCATTCTTTGGTGCCTGCTTCAGCCTCATCCCCTGGGACCCAAATAGGAACAGTTCCAGGGAACCTGGCTTGGTGACATACCAGAGAAACCTGTTGAGCCTACTGATAATTCCTGGATTTTTTTTTTTAAATCATTATTTTTCATTGGTTCACTTATTCAACAAAGACTAAGTTCCCACTCCGTGTCTCATAACTGCTTTTCTGGCCGCTCTGTGAGGATGACCGTGGGAGGGCGATGTGTGTTGTTTATGATTAGGTCGCCTGTGTCTTTCATATTGCCTAAAGTGGAGCGGGTGCGCACAGTCATATTTGTGCTTGGAGTGGCTAGGGGGAGTTCTCAGAGAACTTGACGCTTCCTGTGTCCTATGTTCAGGTCACCTGCCTGGAGAGCTTGTGTCTGGGGTCTCTACGTGTGCTTCTTTACCTTCCTTGTGGTCTCTCTTCCTTGAGCTCAGCTCTGCAGGCACGACAATACAGGGCACTGTGACTTAATCAGGCTTCACCGAAAAACACACAGCATGTTTTGAGCGCTTGCTGTATACCTAGCACTCTTTCAGGCCCTGCCCATGTCTGAACCCCTTTTCTCCTCCCTGAGACTTAGGAGTTTTCTGCTTCCATTAGCGCCCCGGTTGATGAAGCCAGGATCAGGGAGGATTCAGACTTACCTCGAGTGATCCATCATACAGCCAGCTTATTTAATCAAGCCGGGCCCAGTTATTTCAGTTTTCGATTTGGCCTTGGGCTTTTGAGTTGTTTTAATGGGAGCATAACTCAATGTCCTTGGCCTTTTCATGCTCATTTTAGTCTGTCACAAGCACTTGCTCCATAAAGAAATGCTCTCATTTTTACTTTTCTCTTTAAAAAATGCCTACTCTGTAATGCCTTGGTTTAATCTTTTTTGTTTTCTGAAATATTGACCGAAGTGTCAAGAGAGCCCAGAGGCTCTGAGCACATGCATCCCCAGTCTTGTCTGACAGACGCTCTGGCCCTGGCCTGACAGCCAGGTGTCACCAGGAGGGGGACTTGTTATTGCTAATTTCTGTTGGATGTGAGGTCTGAGCCACTTGCCAGTGAGATCTCTCAGCTTCCCTCAACTGTCGTGTTCTAAATACATGTTATTGCTCTTCTTATCATCATTATTATTTGCAATCCCTGTTTGATATTTTTCCAAAGAGGTGTTCCTTCCATGAAAGATGCTTTTTTTTTTTAATTTGATTTTTCGTGAAAGTTTAAGGAAACAAAACATCAGAATTTTTTGATTCGGTGCCTAGTGAGATATTATTTATTTTATTGCCTTTTTCTTCCATTCATTCATTCATTCATTCATTCATGTGCTCGACCAGATATTTACTACATGCCAATAGTGTGCCAGGCACTGTGCATAGGTGGCAATTTGCAGTAATGAGCCGGGCAAATTCCTGCCCTGGTTCACTGGGCTCATCAAATAGAGCTTAAACTAGTTGACAGAGCAGTGGCCTGGGTTTTATCCTATCTTCCAGGAACTAACTGTTCATTCTCTGATGAGTCACCCAAATGTCCAGCTCTTCACCTGCAAAATGAGGCGCTTTGCCTAGATGTTATCTATTAACTCTCAAAGTCTAAGGTATTTATGATATGGGATGTGCTCACCCTCTTAAGATCAGCAGCAGCTTTCATATCAGGCCTGTTCAATGAGAGAGAAGTTGCTTTCTGAACTCAAGGCTAGACTGAATAAATAATATGCCCTGTGTTGCCTCTAGGGTTTCTCATTTGACCATCGTGGCCAATATGAAAGGGAGCTTTTCATAAGCCAGTGAGACTAATGTTTGCAGGTTTTAGCTGCAAGCAGGACCCACTCCATAATTTACGAGGCTTAGCACAAAATGAAAATGCGGGCCCCTTGTTCAAAAATGGAGAATTTCAAGACACAGCAGAGCATTAAGCTAAGCATGGGATCCTTTGGAGAGCACAGCGTTTCTGTGTCACTGCGTGGGCCCCACGCTCACAGAGCCAACCTTACCTGTAAATGAATCTGATTAAAGACTAAAGTATCTTTCTATTTTTCTAAGCAGATTAAGTGGGTACATTACTGTTTCACAATGTGGTGTTCTCTTTGTTTTTATTACTGTGATTATATTAAATGACACTGCTCCCTCTGCTCATCTTTTCTTGGGGGAGTAGAAACTTCTCAAGACAGGCATGTCAGCTTCCTTAATGTATGATTTCCCCCAGCCAGCTGACCGGTGTGATGTGTCCGTTGAATGCAGGGAAGGCCATGTTCATTTGTTGTAAGGAGAAATTGGGATTTTTCAGAGACCACTTTCCCCCCCCAGGGAAATGAGTTTTAAAAATCCAGTTTAAAGAAGTCAAGAGTAATGTTTGATAAGGTATTTGCTAGAAGTAAGATGGGTTGTTGGGTGAAGTGTTCTGACATAGCCCTGGGCCTATGCAGCCTCAAAGGAAAGAGTCCGCTAGCAGCGAGTGTTCTGTTTTGTTTTAAGCCTTTTTTGATGCAACTCCAACCAGTATTTTTATTGCTAATTGGGACTTCATGAAAAGATGACAGCCAGATAGGTAGAGCTAAGAAAATCAGTGAGTGAAATTTATAGGCTAGCCATGTTTGTAACTCTGCGTATCTTCTGGGTGATATTTTAAATCAATGGTTTTCTTAGGTAGGGGATGGTTATTACTGTGCATATCCCACATGGCAGGGAACCTAACAGAGGGCTCACTGAAGGAGTTATAAATTGCACTTATAAATGCCTGGATTTCAGAGTGTTGGTGAAGCCTCAGAGATGAGATTGATGAAATACATTGTGACATTCCGGGCTTTAGTTGCTAGCTTTCTTCTAGAATTTTTGGCAGGTCTTAAACCAAGACACATGAACAATGCAGTTATTTTCAGTAACCTGAACTCTAGGAAAATTTAGAAATCCATCCAACTAGAAGTTAAGATATTTATAGTAAAGACTTTTCTATAAGCATTTTTGTTGGGTGTGGATCTTTTAAACTGATCAAGTTGAATCATCTGCCCTCTTTTTCTTATTGTTTGACATCCTATATCATGGCTTTGGCTTCAATGACCCCCTCCTCCCCCTTCACCCACCCCAGTTTCCTAGAAACAAATTATGTTTATGAGCTAATGCATTTGGGTGCTTGAATTTACCCAGTGATTTCTGCGATGAATGACATTTTATAGATTGAATCCTCAGGCACCACCACCCAATCCCTGCACCTAGCCTCGACTCCTGCAGGATGGAGCCTAAACGATGAAATGGCACATACCAGCAGGTAGAGGAAGCTTGTCTGAAGAGCAGCCAGTGAGGGCGTGGAACAGGAGGCTCTGTCTGGGGTTTTACTTGGTTCACCTTCAAAAGAATTCACCTGAGTCCTCATTCTTAGGACGACAGGCTATAAAGTAATGGTCTGTGTAGGTCCATTTAGGGGCCACTAAATCTTTCTACAATACTTTACATATAAGAAGAGGGAAAGGATTGAGGAAAAGAGAAGTTCTACCACCCAAGTGAAGTAACGAACAAGATCAGAGTTCGTCGTGACAGTTGCACCGTCCTTGCACTGAGGTTATTGATCGTGTTCTTGTGAAAAGGCTCACAGCTCCCCCTTAGAGCGGGAGTGTCACCATGCTGGAGAGAAAAGAAAACTGGATTGAACCTGGAGCTAGCTGGCGTGGGACCTTAGTCCAGGCTCTTCTGTGGACTTGACTTAGACCTGAGGCAGATGGTTTAGCCCTCTGGATCTCGGTGTCCTTAATTTTAAAATGAAGAAGCCCAGAGAAAACAGTGTGTGAACTGCCTATTGCACCATACTAAGGAGGAAAGTGATTCCTTGTTAATAAGCCCAGATTACCTCAGGTATATTCTCATGGGCCTGGAATCATGTGCCTTACATAATCGGAAATGGCTTAGGGAATGCTGTGACCTTACGGTTACCATTTGACTGCAGGCTTTTCAAGAGCAGAGTACTTTTCTCTGCAAACATCTGCGCTAACTCTGAAATATGCTGCCAAGATTCCCCCTGTAATAATAAGTTGTGTTTTGGGTTTTGTTTTGTTTTGGGGTGGGGGGATGTTCACTGATCCATTCATTCTTTCATCACTTACCTGCCAAGGACTATATTAAAAGCCATGGAAAGAATGATGAGTAAGACAGACAGAGCCCCTGTCCTTGTAGCTCCTTAGCCGTCTCCCGCCACGTGGGGAAAGCCACCGAATACAGCATGGCTGAGGGGAGTGACATCGTGTGGATAAAACATTTCAAAAGCATTCCCATTTCTAATCGAATAGCTACTGTGTCCAGGCATGGTGTTAATATAGTCCTTTCCCACCTAAAAGATTTCAGATCTATCTTCTGGGATATTGTTCTCCATGGAAACGTGTCTCTGTGTGTATAATGAAAATCATTTTGGAGCCAAAATTAACAGTTCACACACTTGGGAGTTTTAGTTTATTAGCGAAATGGACTGCAGAGTTTTAAGCAGCCCGTAGTGAGCCCATTACCTATCAAAAATTGTATACATGTCAAGAGCCATTTACTTATAATGCTTTATTAGCACCTCCTATCTGTGATATAAAATTCTCTTTGAACTGGCAGAGTCCAGTGTGCAGAATAAAGGGATATTTTTGCCTGATCTTGATCAAACTCGGGTTAGGTTTTATATCCTTGCAACAGTGCTGGACCAGATTTCTCCTTTCTCATTTCCCTTTGCGTCGCTTCCCTCTACATCGGTGGTGTAGAAGGCATTATTTCTCGCGATTTCCTCTTTACCTGCTTTGGCCTTAGTGATAATTATTTTTCCTGAAGTACATGATGTAAGAAGGCGGCCAGTGTGAGGTCAGTAGTACTCATGTGGCCCAGTAATTACTGGCAACTGCTAATTACCTTTGTGCTCAGAAGATTTAGAAAGACGGTGCATAAAGGTGCAAAGAGACAGTTTCCTTTTAGCTTTTGTTAGCAATACACCCTAAAGGGATTCCACTAATTTAGTATTGCTCTCATTCTCCCATTGGCTTTTGTAGCAGCCCAAAATACGCCCCCCCCAGAGTGATACTCCAGAGGGTAGCTGATGACATAGAAAGTAAATCTCTTAACTGTATGTGATTTATAGATCAGATTGGTCAGCTCCTTGTAGATATGCTAATAATGCTCACCCAGTGCCACATGCAGAGAGGATGTTCAATATGTCACTAAGTGCCCCTCGATAGATGATTGGATAAAGAAGAGGTTGTACATATATACGATGAAATATTACTCGGCCATGAAAGAGAATGAAATCTTTCCATTTGCGACAACATGGATGGACCTAGAGGGTATTATGCTAATGAAATAAGTCAGACTGAGAAAGACAAATAATACCATATGATTTCACTTATATGTGGACTCTAAAGAACAAAATAAATGAACAAACAAAACAGAAGCAGACTCATTGATACAGAGAAGAAACTGATGGCTGCCTGAGTGGAGGGGGATTTGGGGGGTCTGGGAAAAAAAGGTGAAGGGATTAAGAAATACAAATTCCTAGTTACAAACTAGTCACAGGGATGTGAAATACAACATAGAGAATATAGTCACTAATGTGGCAACAACTATGTATAGTGCCAGGTGGGTACTAGACTAATAGGGGGATCACTGCATAAATTATATAAGTGTCTGACCACTATGTTGTACACCTGAAACCAATATAAAATAATATTAAATGTCAACTATAAGTGAAAAAAATTTTTTTAAATATATATCACTGATAAAAATTTTAAAAATATATATATATATATCACTGATAAAGGAATTGTCCCCAAGTCAGGCAATTTTAGAGTTGGCTATACGAATTACCTAGTTAGTTTCTTAAAATGCAGACTGTGATTCAATAGATTTAAGAGTCTAAAATTACGCGTTTCTAACATGGTCCCATGTGATGTCAGTTTCTCTGATCCAAGGGCCTCCTTTGAGTACAACGTAGGTGACAGTGGGTCCAGAACCCAGCTGTTTGAACTCCCCTGGGAGTCCTTTCCAGTGTATCGGTGATGGCGAATACATGTCCCTGCATTTTCCTTCTCTCTCTTACGCAGCCCCTAACACTGACTGACAGGTGAGCTTGTTCTCACTGAGCCCCGAAGATGCAGCATCAGTCATCCTCAGTGGGGGGGCTTCATGCCGTAATGACCTGCTGCATAGAGTTTTATTCCAGGTCATACTTGGAGAGGGGTGGGTACAGAAGGAGGTCGTCCTTACATTTCTCTAAGTCAGTTAGACATATTGATAATCCGAAGTCCCATCCAGCATTAGCATTAGAAGATGTTGCCTCTCTATCCTGTAAGTCCAGTGAACGTTCTTTGCAGCCAGCAATAGGAACTGACTGGCTGAATTCATCAGAAAAAAGAAAAGTATGGAGGAATATTGGACAGTTCACAGTGTTGACAGGATGGGTAGAACTAGGCTGGAAATAGTTGTGGGAACTGTGACCGGATCCTGCTCAGAAACAGCCCAGGGACCCTGGGTGGTGCCACAACTGAGTGCTGTGTCTGATTGGCTACCATGTCTGACCCTACCTAGGCAAGTGGGGCAAGGGCAGAGAGAAGCTGACCTTTTCCTGCTTCTATAATAAGAGGCGAACCGTGGCCACCCCCAAAGACTCACAGTGGAGAAGTCTCAATCATAGAAAAGAAGGATCGAGCTATTAGAAGGCCAGAAAGATGACAGATGTCCACTATAACTTTTATGCTCATGGAAAGTTACTTCACAAAAGTTTCTCAATGAAACTAAAGTCAACTCCCAGCCAACTCTAGTAACACAGCAACTTGCCCCTCTGCTCTTTTGAGTGCTGACTTCTACTGACACTTTCTTATTACGTTGTCAGCTCCCTGGGAAAGTGCTGTATGTGTTTTTAAAGGAAAGAGCCAAGTTTCTTTTACAGTAGACCTTGAGAGATCAAATCAATTGGCCTCTTCAAGTGGATGGAGGGGGCACCCCCTGTCTTCTTTAGGAAGGTAGATCCTAGGAAGGGAGGATTGCAGGAAGACGTGTTGGGTGTGAAAGTGCTAAGGACTGTGGGGTTCCCCACGACAGCCTTGAAATGACATGTCTCCTTTCCAAGAGCTGCCTCCTCTGCACCAAACTGGATTATGTCTTCCCACAGCAAATCCAACTGGCAGTTGAACATTTACAGTTCTTACAGGGATTTAAGTGAAACTTTGAAAGCTGCAATATTTGTAACTGGGGTAAAAAAAAAAATCTGACAAGCAAGATAACCCTGTGTGGAGTTTGAGTGTAGAGCTCTCTTTCTTCTATTGTGAATGTTTTCCAGGCAGATGAAAAAAATCTTTTGAATGATGAATGTATGCAAACATAATCAAGGACAAGTGTTGTGTTTGTGTTCTATGACTCTCATTTGGCTTTCTTCTTCATCTGCTATACCCTATAGGAATGGGATCGCGATGTAGAAATAGAATTTGCATTTATATAAATGATGCTCTCGCTGCGTGGAGGAAAGTCTCCCTGTCTAGGGCACAGTGTCGAGATGGCATTTTCTGCCTCACGTCTAGGTTTGATTTAGATAATAGAAATGATGTCTTTTATTGGTGTGGACCTGAGAATTTACTCAGCATCTTTACACCTGTTCCTTCATTTGATCTTCACTCTAACCTCGTGAAATTGGCCAAATGGGTGCTATTATTCTCATTTTGCCAATGAGGGAATGATGCTTAAAGGAAGCATCTAGATTACAGATTTGTAGGTAGCAATCATAATGATATCCTCCAGTAAAATTGCTGTGACTCTATCAAGTATGTGAACAGGCTGCTCTTTTCTCTCTTTGGTGAATAGGATGCCCCTTGATGTGTCTCCTTGGCTTTGTCTCAGCAGCCTGGTGAGATTAATGAGTAGTACTGTAGGATGCTCCAGGATCCTCAGATAAAAGGAACACCTGTTAGTATTTACTGTGAAAGTAGCAGGGTCTCTTGAGTACCTGCTCCCTTGTTGGTGATGCTGGCCTCCTGCGGGCTCCTGGGCTTTGCCTGAAGCCTTTACTCCTCATTACTGTCAGGACACGCTTCCCCGCCAGGACGTTACTTTCTAAGCTGTATGTGCATTTTTAACACAGATGAAGGAAAATAGAAATCACCTTTTTTGATGTAAAATGTTGAATGATGACCTGTGACTGTGCTCCTGTGTTCTACAAATTTGAAGGCACTGGGTGGTTCAGAATTTTACCTCTCGTGTTTTCAGGGTGGAGAGTGCCTGCAGATCCATGCCATTGGTGGGGTCATGCTTAATCTTTCAGAGGAACAAATGGGGAGCACCATGGCTCTATTCTGAACCAGCAACTCCTGTTATGTCAGAACCGCTGTGGATAAGGTATCTTAATAGCAAGAGATCTGTTTCCTCCTCCTCCTCCCTCCAGTAATCCTAAAATAATAACGCTGACCTACTTCCCCAGGCACTTGGAAAGAGTAACTAGTGAATGATTGTAAAGGCGTTTGGGATGTATAAAGGCATGCTGCAGACACGAACTACAATAACTATTCGGAAAGCAGGGGTGCTTTTTACTTCCCAGGAAATTCATTATGATGACCATTTTCCATCGTGTTTTCTTTGTTAAGTGAAAATATCACCCGTGCTTAGGAGAGAATGCAGGGAAAGAACCCCCAAAACTAGGATTTAGGAATGTGTCACTAATTGATGAACAATTTTGCTGTTAAAAAATTCTCACTGAAGGGCTGGCCGAGTGGCTCAATTGGTTATGAGCTCTCTCAAGAGTGCAGAGCTCTGAGCAACAGGGTCGCCGGTTCAAGTCCCGGCCCGAGCTGAGCTGCCGGTGTGCTTCCAACAGGTGGCTAGATGGCTCAGCTAAAAAAAAAATCTCACTGATGCTGTGAAAAATTAGAAATTTGATGTTTCCTCCCCCTCCTCCTCCTCCTCCTTCTTCTCTCTCTCTCTCTCTCTCTCTCTCTCTTCACTCTTTCACCCCAGCTCCCCAGTTCCCTCTCCCCTCTCTCATCACCCTCACCTTATCAACTGTCAACATCATGTGGAGTGATCTTGCCTCCTGTTAATGTGAGAAAAACAAACCAGACTTTAAAAACTCTTCTTGACACGTAGTAAATATGTAAAACCCACATTCATTTATAAAATATCATCTTGGCTGGCCTTCTAAATAACATAAGAGTGGGTCATTTTAATGTGATTTGGAATCTGGGCTTGAAATATAGTGATTATTCTTTTAAAAGTCATGTCATCCTAATTTCCCCGTCAAGGAGCACAAGAGTAAAGAGAGGTTGTATTTTATTTTTCTATAAAGTTGCATTCTTGGTTCCCCCAAGGATATGTGGGGGGAAAAACAAGGTTCCTCTCCACAGTGGAAGTAAGCTGTGTTGAATCTAGCAAACCTGTAGATTTTTTTTCTCAAGAATTTTAAATGATTCACTTAGAGGAGTTAATCCACAGGTATTATTCTCAGATTCTACTCCTACAATGTGCCTAATGGATCATGTCATTGATGATTATTCGCATGACTAATAAGAACAGAGTAGCTTGAAACAACAGTTTATAATTTCTCAGAATCCTGTATGCATTAACTGGGTTCTTTGTCCATTTCATGTGGTGTCAGCTGGGGTCACTCATGTGGCGGCATTCAGCTGGTAGCACACCTGGGGCACCTTGGTTCACCTCCATGCCGTCTCTCTCTCCAGTAGGAGAACTTGGACTTCCTTACAACATGGTGGTTGGATTCCAAGAGAGAGATTCCTGGAGAGCACAAGCAGAAGTGCTAGGCCGCCACATAAGGGCTACACTCAAAATAGACAGGGTCACATCTGCAGCAATTCTGCTGGTTAAAGCCAGTCACAAGGCCAGCCCAGATCAAGAAGAGAGAAAATGGACTTCACTTCTAGGAAGGGGAGGCAGCATACACGTTCATGGAAGAGAAATTGATGGCGGCTATCACTGGAGACTAGCACATGTCTTATACCCATGTAGTGTGATCATTACTATATACATTGGACCATATTGCCAGGTGAAGGTGATAGATAGACGGAGCACCTTTGGGGCAGGAATCATAGTATTCCTCATGTTACTCATAGGACCTGGCATCATGCCTGGCGAAGGGCAGAAGCCCACTATTGTTGAATGAAAGAACATGCTGTGAAATTTTAGAAAGTTGAGTATAATATAAATCCTAAGAAGTCACATTGCTGAGAAATAGGAAATAACCAATTTCACGTTTAGTGGGGTGACATCTCTTGCGTTCCACCATTTCATACTATTTAGAGCTACATTACAGGAGGCTTTGAAGCTTAGAAAGGAAGTCATTTGGCAGATAGCAATGCTAATTGTTGGTATAGGTAGCATAGCTGGAAAGGACTCAGGACTCCCCACATTAACAGGACCCATGCTGCCATCCCCCCAACAGTGTGCTGACCCAGCCTTGGTCATCTGTGTATCTCTAGAAGGAAAGAGCACACGTAGTAAGTACTCAATAAGTGCTAAGTCAGTGAGTGACAGTGAGTGAGTGCAAAGAAATGAGGGAACGTAGGTCTTGTCTAGCAACAATGCCACCAAGCGAATACCTCTGGGATGGAATGTTTGACCGCTTCTCCAGGCTCGCCTTCATCTCCTTCGTCTTCTTTCTACTGGACACACAGTAAGGGTGTCCGTGTTACATGCACGTAAGAATGTGCAGATGTGTGAGGAGAGCTTTGAGTCTTTGAGGTTATCTCATTAGCTCTGTTAAATGAGTTTTAGACCATCCACCTCACAAATTTTGGGTGAGAATTTTATGAAAGCATATTAACAATGAAAATATTAAAGAAGTAAAAGTGGGTTTTAGATTTTCCTATGAGGGTTAGGATGCAGATTAAAAAAAAAAACTGTCTGTAGCTACTGATAAGGTGTGTTTCTATTGTGGCAGCTTATGAAAATTCTTTCCTTCTTCTCTTTTGGTTTTCTTCCCACTAGTACTATTACCAATATGACTATTTGGGGAATGCCCAGAGAGAAGGAATTGATTTCGATAGGTGTTCTTTTTTTTTTTTAATATTTTATTGGGGAACTGGAGGGAGGGGAACAGCGTTGGGGAATCGGGGAAGGGGAACAGACAGGTAGACAAATTGCTGTTTCTGTTCTTCAGTCTAGTTGTGGAGGATGTTGCTTCACTGGCCCATGTTGGTATGATCATTGCGTTCTTCCCAGGTGAGGCAGATTGGTTGCCGGTCATTGGTCGACCGCTCACAGTGGCTACCGGTGGCTCACACCGGCTACCAGCTGCTCACGTAGCTCACAGCAGCCCACTGCAGTTCTTGCTGCAGCCTACGCCGTCGCCGGCGACTCACAGCAGCTCAGCTCCAGGTCGAGCTGTTGTTCATCATCTTAGCTGTAGAGGGCGAGCATCACTGGCTGTCAATGTGGGAACCGAACCGCAGCCCTGCTGCTCAGAGCTGGTGCTCCTAAGCGAGCTCTTAACCAGCTGAGCCACTTGGCCGGCCCTCGATAGGTGTTCTTGAATTATTTGTATGCCCTCATATTCATTTAACACCAAAATAGTGTTTTCTTAATCAGTACTATTAATAAAAGACAGAAATCTGAATTCTTGGTTAAAAATGCTAATTTCCGACTTTAATTCTCAGTCGTTTTTAATGCCGCTACCTTTTCATGGCATTTTAATTATGTATATATTGTCATTCTAAAAACTAAATTTCAGAACAATTACAGGTCTTCATCCTGAGAACTATAAATCTCTTAAAGAGAAAGAGGAGGCCTAGCTAGGTTTCCCAGATAATGGATGTAGGTGTGTGTGTGTGCGCGCGCGCTAGTAGTCGGGCCCTGGAGACTGGCATCAGAATTACTCTGACCTAAAAATGCACTCTAAATTTTAACACACCTTCAGTAGAAGAGAGGAGAAAACATTTACCACATGAAATTATCAGTCCCATTACCACCTCTGTGTCAAGGAAATGAAGCTTTTCTATTACAAGATTGCAGCAAATCACACAGTAAGATGGCAGCCTCGTTAACATGGGTAAAGTTACTGGAATTTATGTATAAATAACTTCTCTGTGTCAAGACGTAGTATCATTCAGTCCCTCCTGGATAATGTCTTTTCCTTGGGTGGGGGGAAAACAACAAAAAACGGAAATGCCAAAATTAGCAGGCCTATGAAACAAATGCAGAGAAGACAATGGATTCCGACTGTCAGACTGACTTTGCCACAGCCCACAGTGTCTCTGCTTTATAGTTTCAGGTTTTTATGTTCAGCCAGAACAGATTATTCCAGGCCTTATTTCAAACAGTGACTTGATGTATTATCGGCTTTGATCTATAAATGGACTATGGACTGGGAACTGGTTAAGGGCCAGATTAGGTAAGGCTCTCCATGGTGTTTTCTGGAAAAGGGGCTGTATTGGGTGAAGCAAGTTTCTGTTCTTGATTTTATATCCAACTCATGGCAATAGCCAAGAGGACCTCCCACATGGCTTAAGAAGGGGCGATTTTGCCCAGAGGCCCTGGAAAGGTTGAAGCCCCTGAGAGAGAGAGAGATCCCGAACTCCCATCATGCTCTGAGGCCCTCAGTTCTGGAAGTGAGGCAGGCAAACAAGGGGGACCAGGATCCTTATGCGGACAGGGGTTCCTTTGGACTACCTGACACCTTCTAACAAATGCTCAGTTGTCTCATTACCAGCTTAAGCTCTTCCACCCACATTAATTCTTATTTCCCATCGTTATTAGGCCGTAGCTATAATTATCTGGAACCTGTCTCATAGTTTTCACTTAATAACCCTCCCAATGTTATTCGCAATACAGATCCCGGTTTCCAGATGTTTACATAAATGCTGGGAAAGAATTTTTCTTAAGATTGGTCTTGACGTTGGCACATTTTACTTATGTTTTCTGGTGGCCATGTTGTATAGTGAGACACTATTCACTAGCCGGGGTCAGGATCCAGTCTAGTCAGAATAAACTCATTATACTTGGCTGCTTCGCCTTGACCTCTGCCACCCAGCTCTGTGAGAGTGCTGGCGTGGTTGGTGCAGGAAGTTCAAAGATTAAGAAGCCTGCATCCTTACCCCAGCCTGGTCTCACGTAAGCCCTCCGTTGTCTCTTCAGTTAAATGGGGCCACTAAAATTAATCATTTTCAAGATCTTCCCTAGCCCTGAAAATAGATTATTTTTCCTTTTCAATTATATTACAAATGCAAAATTAAACTGTTTTTTTTTCAACTCAAAATTAACACTTGCTCTTTGAAGTAAAGAAACAAAATAGAAGGGTAAGAAAAGGAATAAAGTAAAAAGTGGCAGTGCTCCTGCCCCCTCCTTAGGTCCCAAAATATAAAATTTTAAAGGGGAAATCTCTGGACTTAGAAATTGTTAAGGTGATCGCTAATGGTGGCAGCGTGTAGCCCTGGAAGGTTTCTAAGCAGAGCCATTTCCAGGGAATGGTCATAGTTTTAGTCTTTCTCTCTCTCTTGTACCTGGTACCACCATGGATCAGAGAGCCTGTTGTGTTTCTGTACCTAACATCTTGTTTTCAGTAGTTTTTTATTTCTTCTTCATGTGTTCAAAAACCATCTCTCTTCCTTCTCCTCTTCAGTTCCTTCTCCTCTTTCATTTTCCCTTTCCTCTTCTGTATATCTATAGGGGTGTCCTTAAAATAACGAAACACTTGCAGCTCTCTGTGAGGAAGCATGGTAAGATTGCAGATGATCAGTGTCTTTAAAAAATAATACTATTAGTCAGATCCACAAATTACTTACCAAATGCTTCCTCTGTGTAAGACATCAAACTGAGTGCTAGAATAAGGTGTGATAATGTGATATTAAAACCCTTATTTCATCTGGCCTATTGAAATCGAAATGAAAGCTGAGGGACTTGTTTTAGGTATCCTGGCACCTAGCATTCTTTGCTGAGTTGCGAAGAGGAAGCAGAGGTTAAAGAGAATGTTTTCTACAAGCCCCCCCCCCTTTTAGACCCCCAAATGTATGAGAAATGTAAACTTGGGAGCCACCGTTTGCCTTCTCCCCAAGGCCGAGTTCCTGATAATCTTCCCCATTGGCTCTTAGCTCTTGATTGCCTTAGGGCTGTCTAGTGTTTGTTGCTTTGGTTTTGATGGTCAGTTGCAGACTTTTGCCCCTAATAAGTGCCTTACTTGCGGTGTTCAGACCCAATCACGCATTGGCTAGGGAGCCTGAATAGGCTGTTCAGACCGAGTGAGTTTCACCTCTCGGGTTATTGAGCTTGGAGTCATCACATTTCAAAGACTGCTTTCATCTGATGGTGAGTGGGATGTGCTTTCCAGCTGCCCCACCAGATGCCAGGAGACAGGAAGCCTTGACGTGTGTCTAAGGCTTATTGGGGGCTCATCTCATCTGTGATGCTCTGCTGCCATTGGTTTGATTATACAGCGGGGGAATTTAATCATGAAAGAACTTATAATTCTAAAGAACTGACTGTGTGCCAGGCACTGGACTAAGACGCATTCCCATCCAGAGGTAAGTACTTATATCATGCCTATTGTGAAGATAAGGAAGATGGAATTTGGAGAGTCCCTCAGCCATGACTCTGGGAGTCAGACATCAGCCTTGAACAGTTTGATGAAAGAGTCCAGCCTCTTCACTTTGGTCCCTTCTTCCAGCATCACCCGTCCCTGTGGCCTGACATCTCTCAGGCTTAGGCCTCAGGGCCTGTTTCTGGTTTCATTGCATGTGCCAGTGGCACCCAATGAACAGGAAAGTTATTTCTCAGAGACACATACAGGGTACTAATTGACTCTTGTTTCTCGAAGCCAGGATCTTGTAGATATTGCCAGGATCTTGTAGGAAGGGTTCTTAAGGTGGAGTCAAAACACTTGGTCACGTCGCTAGACTTTTCCAAGTCTTGGTCAAACTCATCTGTAGAATGAGGACGTGACGCTTGGTTAATGGGGTGGTTGGGGTGGTGAAATTGGGTAACGTGTATGCGGCAGAGACAGACACATAAATAGTTCTCAGCTCATTTCCTTTTCCTCTTCCCCACTAATTCTTCTTCCTTCCTCCTTTTATTTCCTGGTTTTCTCTCTTGCTGTCACAAGAATTCAGTGTCTCTATTGCCAGGCTGTAGTTCCACGTAGCAAGAAAGCAGAACTGGCTGTGTTTACAGCAGTCTCAAGCTCTCAGGGCACGCTTGTTGTGATTGTAAGCGGTAGTCAGATCCCTCACCAGGCGCATGCTCTTCCCTGCAGTTCCGGAGATGAAGGAGAGCCTGCCCGTGGTCAAATGCCTCGCAGGAGGAGGTGGTCAGTAGTGGAACACTCTTGTTCAGCTCTTTCTATTTTTTTTTTAAGCTGAGCCATCCTGCCACCTGTTGGCAGCTCAGCTCGGGCCAGGAATCGAACTGGCGACCCTGTTGCTCAGAGTTCGCACTCTTGAGCGAGCTCTTAACCAACTGAGCAACTCGGCCGGCCCATCAGCTGTCTCCTTCTTCTGGGAGTGATTTGTACTTATCAGTGTCCACCTTGACCTCTCATGCCTTGACTTACGCTCTGTCACAGAGGCTTGTGGGAATGGTGGCTCCTCTGTGAACCCTGGCAGGAGGCATTTTCTCCATGGTGGAGACACCTTCCTTAGAGGGAATGGAATGCAGATTGTGCTCATCATGGGGAAAGCGTATGATGAGCCACCCTGGACATCCTGTAAATGAATTCATTTATAAGCTTTCTCCAGCAGGAGTTGTCAGGAAACAGAGATGATCTGAGAAAGGGTGACTGAAGGAATGGTGGCAGATGGATATAGCATCCAATTGTGATTTAAAAAAAAATTAGCAGCATAAAGTTATAAACATAAGAACTGAAAATAATACATTTAAGAGACCTAAATCCCCAGCAATTATATGACTGCAACTCAGCCTTTTAAAAACCTTTCTATCTTGAAATAACTTTAGACTTATAGAGACGTTCCAAAAATAATATAGTTTTTTTATACCCTTTACCCAGCTTTTCTTAAAGTTAACATATTACAGAACCATAATATAATTATTCAAACTAAGAAATTAGCATTGATACAATACTATTAAGTAAGCTACAGATTTTGCTTGAATTATATTGGTTTTTTTTCACTGCTTCTCTTTCTGTTCTACGATCCAATTCAAGATCCAACACTGCATTTGGTCTTCATGTCTGCGTAGTCTCCTCCAGTCTGTCATAGCCCTCAGGCTTTCTTTTGTCTCCCATGACATTGAGAATAATTATTCATTTTAACGCTCCTTTCCAGCCCTTTTCTCTAATTTGTTTTATAGTTAACATTACATACCATTAATTTTCATTTAGCATCCCAATATAAGAAGTTTTCGCTGTGTGCCCTATTAAGTGGTTGGAATTTCTGTGTGCCGTAATTTCAGGGTTTGGTTAGTGATTAAATTCTTAAAGCCTTACTCATCACAGAATGAGTAAGCAACAGGACCTCTGGTCGTTTTCTCCAGCCTCCCTTGTCTCGAGACAACTGAGGGTGGACGAATGAGGGGACATGCTGGGGACACACAGTTCGTAATGGTTAAGGGGGAACTGTAGCCTTAGTTTGTCGGCACGTGGGAACCTTCCTTAAAACCTCCAAACTTTTCCCATCACACTTGGAATTAAATCCATTCCGGTTACCGTGACCTACAAGGCCCTCAGAGACCCAGCCTCAGCCAGCCTCCCTCACCTCATCTCCACGCTCCCCACCCCCCTCATTTCCTAGCTGCACTGGCCTTTTTCTTCCTCAAACATTCCAAGCTCATCCTTGCCTCCCACCTCAGGGCCTTGGCTTTTGTCCTTCCCTCCACTTGTGTCACTTTCTGCCTAGTCTTTAGGCTACTGCCTCCCTTCTGCCCATTTTGGCCTCAACTCCAGCGTTTAAGGATGGCTTCTTCAGATAGGCCTTGCTTGACTATCCTTTCTAATATGGGGTGCCGCCTGTCACTTTTGATCACGGAACCCTGATTTATTTTCTTCCCCTCACCTCTTTCTGTTGGAGATAACCTCTTGCTTGTTGTCTCTATTTTTTTTAATGCAAAAATAAGTGTTTATTTTGTGTATACAGTAGTTCTCAGACCCTGTAAACATGCAACCTTATGTGTTCCATTTAAAAATTGCTTTTAATAGCTGTCCGCCCCATTGTGATTTTCCTAAAAGCTTGTCACTGTGATCCTTGATTTTAATGATAAATATTGGCCAGACAATAAACAAGCCTATCTCTGCTAGCTATAAATTGGCCTTGACATATTCAGTTTGCTTTAGTAAGTCTGTCCTGAATTGTTATCCGCACTAGAATGTGAGCCCCATGAGTAGGGACTTCATATTATTCACACCGATAGGCCCAGAACCATGCCTAGCATCTAAGAAATAACTCAATAAATATCTGTTGACTGACTGAGTACATTTTCTGAGAGTGGTGGTTACCAGAAGAGAAAAGCTGTCCTTACCTTTCCTTTTGGAGCATTTGAAAAGAAATCTTCCCTGGGTCACCTAGTCAACAAGCCGGTTAGGTCAGTTAGAGTGCAGTGTTCATAATACCAAGGATGCCGGTTCGATGCCCTCCACAACTATTGGGTTATCCAAAAAGTCATGATGTATTTTTTTCTATGTTTTTCGTTGCAAAAACGCATTATGACTTTTCCGACAACCCAATAGATTGAAACAAGTACTTGACTTGCAGCTGATGGGTTCTGGACAAACACACTGCTCCCCAATTAAAAAAAAATTGTGTATACCTTTAAAAAAAAATGTATCGAAGGTCTCTGTGCCAAACACCATAATCATCCTTTTGTTAAAGCTGCCCTCTCTTTTTCTTTTTCACTTGAATAGTGTAAGGGACAGATGGCAAAAAAAGGTGAACATTTCAAAGGCATTTAAATGAATTGTCAGCTCTGTCACTAGGCCATTGGTGGGTCCTCTTTGAGAACCCCTCTCCCCTTCTCTTAAAGGTGTTACAGGACTTCCGGCTTTCCCAAACATTTGGGGTAGAACTGGAATCTTTCAAGGATAATAAAATGCCATGGTGTAAACACATTTCTATTACTTTTGACAGCTCCATTATTACTCCATTGTTACAGGAGTGGCAGTGAGGGGCTGTGAAAGGGCCTTTACCAGCAGATCAAAAGAACGGAAGTGCTGAAGGCACTCCAGACTCACCAGCCTGAAACAAAAGGGCAGTGTGTTTCCTTTCCTGAGGCATGTGCCCCACCCCCAGCTACACTTACCTCCTGGATGGAGACCCGTCTTAGTGGAGAGCTGGGCAGGTTTTCATTGTTTGTTTCAAAAAAATTTTTAATGCAGTTTAAGTAGCCAACTCGTTTGGTGTGATTGACAGAGGCTGCTCTAGACAAACCTGCTATAATGACTAGAAATGAACAAAACATGTGTAATTGTGACCTATTCTAAACTAAGAGTATGACATTCAGAAATGCCAAATCAGGCCATTCGGCTGCAATTAGAAATAGAAAACTCTCCTTTTCATTTACAAGATACAAAATCACTTGCGGCGTATTACCTTTATGATGGTATCAGCCTATTTGACAGCATAGCACAGTGGAGTTCACAGAAATCAGGTTGTCGGCCATAAAAGATGAACCAGAATCTTTAACAATTATAGGCATAAATGCATAGGAACCTGTTTGTGGACCAGCAGGGATTATGCTCGTTTGATTTAGTGAACTGTAGAGGGTGAATAAATTCTGAAAAGGCTTGCTTGGTTTTTGTTCCCATTTTGTTTTATGTTTAGTTCAAGTTCATAAAATAGCCCAACAGGCTGAGCAAGAAGGGCCCAATATGGACCCAGGAAGCCTGGGTATTGCTCACGCTCCTTTCTGTCAGCAACGAACTTGGCTATTTGCGAATTGCAGACCTTAAATACCTCTTGAGGACACTATTTCCTTTATCTGACTAGTTCTAAGTTTTTATCATTGCCTGACCCTATTGCAAAATGAATTTTTTAGAAATCGATTTCTAAGAGATGTACAGCAGCTTTAAATTTCATTTATTTTTTTCAGTTTGGTAAATAGTTTTCTTAAGGGAAGAAATACCATCCCCCTAATTCTATATGATTGATAACATTTATTTGCTGAAAGAGACTTTTTCAGTACACAGTGTGTAGGCTCATTAATACCAAATTAAAGCAAATAAATGTTGCCTAAATCAGTGGAAATGCTATGTTTAGCTAAAATGAGTCAGGAAGTTATTTCTTTCAAGTTTAGGCCTTATTTGACAAAGAGAAATGTAATCCACATCGATAGATTGTCCCTGATGTTACAAATGATGGAGTAGATATTTGTTTTCTTCCAAATGTTTTATAGCCAATGTTATCTTAACTGTTCAAGTGTAAAAAAAAAACCCCAAAAAACAAAAACACAACAACAAAAACAAAATCCCACATGCAGCTGGTCTATTTCATAGGCTTATAAATGCCTGAACTTACTAACAGGTTGATCATCAAACTTTCTAGTTACTTTAAAAAATGAGAGCTTCCTAATAGTGGATATATACCTCCCAGTTCATTTGTTTTTAAAAGTGTGACACCCATCAAGCAGACCTAGGGTGGATTCTTACTAATAAGTTCAGTGTGGTATATCAATATGACAATAAACTCCACAAGCACATTTCATTAATTCGTAGGCAATATGGCAGAACTGGTGGCTACTAAAAACAGCAAAGTGAGAGGATATTCCTCTCAGAAGATCTCATTTTTCATTATTAATAATTAATAGAGCTTTTTATTTTTAAGCGTCACTACTGAAAGCACCAATTTGAGCAGTTAAGCAATTACTGAATGTTATTTTAAGGTAATGGTGTTCCCACTAACAACAGAAGGCAGAGGATGGGCAGGAAACACGCTTATTATCAGAACTGGGCACCCACCCGAAACAGAAGCTTCGTGGATTGTTCCCCAACCCATGTGCACACGACCCTGATGCTCTAGGTGCCTAGAACAAGCCTATCGGAGTGTTCGAAAGCTGCGAAAAACAGGGATGAAGGTGGATCGAGGTTGGTGGCGAAAGTCGCTGGGCCTTTAGATGGGCTGCTTGTCTTAACTACTCAGATGCTGACCACTCCCTGTCACCTATTTGTGTTTGGGCAAGGATGTGGATATTGGTGGACCTGCCGAGGTGAAAGCATTTGCTTTGCTGAGGCAATCTTGTTGGATCTGAGAATGGTTTGGAGGTGGGGGCCCTTGGAGAAGGATGTCAAGAATGCCATGCCCTTTGCTGAGAATTCAGCGCAGTTTATGGGTGAATGTGCAGGGTCACGCGTGTTTTGGGCCATCATAACACTGAGGGATGAGAGAAATGTGCTAAAATATGCAGTCCCTCTTCTCTTGTTTGTTTTCTGCACTTGGAATTCTCCAAATTTTGAATGACAGCAGTTCTATATTAGCCGAATAATATAGGATGGGTTTTTGGGTAGAGTAAGACCTGCATCATGTGTCCTCTGCCTTCTGATCTCGTAGGCTAATGTCAAGTCTCCTTAAAATGGATGAAAACACACAGTTTTTCCCCAAGGAGACAGTGTTTTCCCTATAAAATATGGTTTATTCATTAATTTTCAGGTGCCCGTGGTATACATCACCTTTTTTGGGGTTTTGAGGTATAAGTGGTATGTAAGAAGGTTAACACACAAGTTGTGATTGTTCAGTACTCTGAGGAGTTACATAGGAAATAGTGCATGTGGTAGGGCAGAGTTTGGAAAAGTGCCCCAAGCTTATAAGGTCTTGGAGAGCTGTTATTGGGAGGATATTGATTCCTGGAGGGGACTAATAGATCTCAATTGATCTGTTAGTTGTAACTTCCTGGACTGCTGTGTTGAGAAGGATGTTTGAGGGCTCCTGAATTCGATAGGAAAGAGACCTTATGCCTGCTACCAGCATCAGTGCTGCCTTGTGTTTTTGCCATTGCTGGTTTACATACTCCCCTGAATGAGACGGATTGAGCAGTATTTAGGTGCATTCTAAACCAATGTTCCAAGAATTAAATCAAGTCCAAGAGTTAAGTCAATCAAAGTTGAGTATTTGTAGAGCACTCACCATATGTTACATTCTGTGCAGAACACAACCATGAAAGTTAAAGTGAAGTATTAGGTAAGACATTGGGATGGTGGCGGGTGTTCAGACCACCACCGCTATAAGAATTAGGAGGAAGAGAGTACAGACCAGGAGCCTGGAGAATCAGAGAAGCTGGGATGGTAAAGAATGGCAGAGGGGAAGCCACTCCTGTGGGGGATGGGGGTTTCCGGTAAGCAAAAGCAGCTAGCAACAAGTGTCGCCTTTTCAGAGGAATGTAAGGACGCCAGCCTATTTGGAGAGATGGTTTGCGATTGGGAGGAAGTGGAGCCACCAGCTAGTAGAGGGCCTTGGAAATGAATTGTTTTCATGGTCTTCATGCTACTCTGTTCTAGCTTATAGGTCCTTAGTAGATAAGAAACTGGTTATCAGTTACCTTCTTTCATTCAGCAAAGATGTATTAAACTACACATCATGTGCCAGGCTCCATATTAGATGACAAGGCTTAGCATGGACCCCGACTTGGAGGAGTTCTCAGAGTGGAGTAGGAGTGAAGAAGGAAATTACTGCCCATCCATACCCACAGGAGCTCCATTGTACAGAAGAGAAAAGTGAGGCTCGCAAATGTTGTTAACTTGTCAGTCAGCGGAGCAAGATTTGAATCTCGGTCTCTTGCGTTTAAATCCTGGTTTTGCTTCACTGGAGTTCT
The DNA here is from genome assembly GCF_001890085.2 of Hipposideros armiger. Lineage (NCBI taxonomy): Eukaryota > Metazoa > Chordata > Mammalia > Chiroptera > Hipposideridae > Hipposideros > Hipposideros armiger. The sequence continues at coordinate 2,098,849 of NW_017731415.1, forward strand.
TACAAGCACACTTTGATCAAATGGTATATCATAGGCCCTTTTGATTAAGCTTCTCCTTTGCCCAGATCTAGAGATAGAATGTTCTTGTAGTTCTTTTTGAAAGACATTTAAAGCAAGCATTTCTATGGAAGTATATAATATGCATACAGAAAAAGGCCACAAATCATAAGTTACAACTTAACCGGTTTTCTCAAAGTGAACACACCCTTTGTAACCACTACCTAGAGGAGCTTGCTTTTATTTTATTTACTTAAAGTGAGTGGAAACGCACCATAGGGTAATTTTTGTTTCTTCACACTTGTTGCCCTCTGTTTCTCATTCTCTCCTATTCCCCTCTCCCTACCTCTCTTTTCCCCATTTTTTCCAGGCTAAAATGTTCCCTTGGGTTTCTTGATTATAGAACTTTGTCCCAATGATTTTTATGAAGTGGGGGGACAACACCCTAAGTGCCCCTTTTCTGGGACCCATTTGCGTGATGAACATGAGAAGTGATAGGAATCTTGTGTGGTGATATAATTCTACTTCAGGTCACATTCCACTAACATTTACCATATACCTAGAGTGTACCAGGCACTGTGATATTTTAGAAAATATACTTTTACACATAAAGAAACTGAAGTTCAAAGAGGGTAAGTGACTTATGCAAAGTTATATACAACCTGGGAAATGGTAGATTTCTTTACATGCATCCATTTCCCCTCAAAATACACCATAGATATAATACTTGCTTTTGCCTTCACTATCTGCTAACCATAAGTTTACATGCTTAAAAATAAAACTAAATAAACAAAAGAATGGCATAGACACCCTAGGTTTGTTATAGAACTTGCTTTTTCTTCCCTTTCTTTTTCAGAAGAAGAGCTCTGATTCCAGATAATTGCAGTCCTGGAAATAGGACAAAGTGTCATATTCTGAGAAGCTGTCTGTTCTCACGTTTCCACATCTCTGTAAGAGCTGAACTTTGCATCCTTGTTTAGTAACACTGATGGCTTGAAGCTGTTGCAATTGGTTTTCTTAGCAGAACTAGAAGTTCCTGAAGAGGTGCTGCGATAAATCAGTTTTCTTTGTGTTCTAGTTAACTAGAAAACAAATTTTAAGAACTTCAAGTCAGGTACCATCACTTGATTAACCCATGTTCCTAGGAAAATTTTTTTTGTTTTTTAATTGGGGAACAGTGTGTTTTTCCAGGATCTATCAGCTCCAAGTCAAGTATTTGTTTCAATCTAGTAGTGGAAGGCATGGGGATTGAACCGGCAACCTTGATGTTATGAGCACTGTGCTCTAACCAACTGAGCTATCCAGGTCCTCCCCACCCCCCCACCCCAAAATATTTTATATGCTCTTTGGATTGATACAAATGAAGTTCAAGGGAAGGGTATCTAAGACTGACTGTTTCCAACGTCTATCATTAAAATAACTCCTCTCCTTGAGTTTTTTGGGGTGAGAGTCTATTTTATTATGTTTAATGCCTTCTCATGCTTTTGCAAACCCAGGAATACTACTTTGTTGGGATTGAGCCTGTCCTTAGATTCTTGATAAGCGGTGTCATTTAATTCAATATTCTGATAAAGACTGTGTGTGTCAACTTGTAAGACTAATTTCTCTGTGCAAACAAGTGTCAACAAGAAGGAGGAAATGGGAATTTCAGTACAGGCCATCGGTTATTGAAAATAATTTCCAACACTAACTTGTTTCAGGAATGCCATTTTGAATTTATGTTAAGTTGAATACATAATAAATCTTTAAATGTTAGTATTTTTTTTTAAAGATTTTATTGGGGAATCGGGGGAAGGGGAACAGACAAGTTACTGTCCTTTTGTTCTTCAATCTAGTTGTGGAGGATGTCGCTTCACTGGCCCATGTTGATATTATCATTGCGCTCTTCCCAGGTGAGGCAGATTGGTCACCGGCCCCTGGACGGTCACTCACAACAGCTCTTGGCAGCTCACACCGGCTGCCGGCCGCTCACACTGGCTGCCAGCCACTCACGGTGGCTCACAGCAGCCCACTGCAGCAGGGGCTACAGCCTATGCCGTCACCGGTGACTCACGACAGCCCAGCTCCAGGTTGAGCTGTTGTTCACCATCTTAGCTGTAGAGGGTGCAGTGTCACTGGCCCTCATGTGGGATCCGAACAGGGGCCCTGCTGCTCAGAGCTGGTGTCCCAAGCCAGTTCTTAACCAACGCGCCACTCGGCCGGCCCAATGTTTGTGTTTTTTAAGTGTCAATTCTCACTCAGGGGTGATGTGACACTTCGGGAAATTTATAAAATGCTCTAATTTATTAATAATAAACAGAGTTTTTTAAGTGGGAAATGAGTCTTTTCTTTCCTCCCGTCACTCATCAGGGTGTATTGCTTCATCAGAGGAGTTATGGTCTGCAGATATCTGGGGAATTCATGGAGCTAAATTAGCACCCCTCCCCTCTCCCTTTCCTTAATATTTTCAGGAGTATTGGAGTTTTTGCCTTGTCACTTCCTACTTCCCCTTTTCCTTAGTTTGAGTCTTCATATGTAGCTGAACGTAATATAAAAGACTTCTCAATACCACAAGGAAATATACATGGTCTTATGCTTCCTTTGTGTGGGGCATAGTATCTAGACTGGGAGTCGGCAAACTGCGGCTCGCGAGCCACATGCTGCTCTTTGGGTACATATATGTGGCTCTGAAGTAAAATTCAAAATGAAAATAAACATAGTTTTATTTATAAAATTTTTAAAGGATATTACTCACATAATGGTGATTTCATTTGTTTTATGGCTCTCGAGTACTTTTAAATTGTTGTCAGGGACAGGATTGGCTCTTCTATCTCAAAAGTTTGCCGACCCCTGTTCTAGACAAACACAACGTCGTGTATAAAGGGTTTCATAAATAAAGATAGACTGAATGAGTGACTTAGGGCGGTGAACATTGGGTAGCTGAGTAGTAATATGTATAGATCCTGGTTCATCTCTCTTAATTTGTGGAATAAAAACACATTTCCCTTATAAAGCTGGAAATTTGATGGGACAATCAAGGAACGCTAAAGGATTAAAGAAAGAAATTTCTTGCACCCAGATTGTTGAGTGTATTTGTAATGTCTTTCTTGGTGTCGTACAATGGTGAGGATTCTGTTTAAGGATATGTGTGTCAAATTAAGAACCTGAGTTTTTCCTTGGCCTTAAAAGAGGAGAAAGGAAAGCATGAATGCAAGACGATATGTAATGTATTGTTTCACCCGTGGGAGTGGCCCCACCTCTTTGCACAGGGTTACTGGAGGTTGTAGCAGACCTATGTATTGTTTTGTTTTGTTTTTTAATATTTTTTAAACATTTGCTATCACTTTTTTGTTTTTTTAATTAAATTTATTGGGGTGACAGTGGTTAGTAAAATTACATAGGTTTCAAGTGTACAAGTCTATCATACATCATCAGTGTATCACGCTTCCTGGATATGTTTTGCCATTTACCTTGTTTGGCTGGGAAGCCATAGATGTGCTGGGGAGCTTGTTATCATAACACGGCATGGCCAAGTATTCTAAAAATCGATGCGTTGGTGTTTGCCAACTAGTGCCCTGGAAAACCCTGGGCTCATCACTACTAGGTCTCATTTCTTGCAGATCAGAATTCTGGCTTCATTAGGACTCCTTACTGGGTCCTCCCTGCTTCCAGACAGGACTGAGTCTTTGCAGAGCTTATCGTTTCTACCTCTGCAGGAATCAGAGAATGCCTGTAATAGCATGGCAGGCATTGGGGGCAGGCAGACCTGTGCTTGAACCATGGACGTCCTGCTCATTAGCCCTGTGTCCCTGGGCATGTTACTTAACCTCTGAACCTCATCAGTAAATCCGAGGGTGGTATTAACTATTGCTGAAAATAATGATGACTTGAGGAAAAGTTATCAAATCTACTGCTCCTGAGAGTGACTCACACAAGAGTTGTGAGAGCGGAGGCTTAGAAACGGTAGACTGTTGTGGAGGTTGGGCCCCCAGCTAAACCTAGGCCTCTGCTGAATCCAAGCCAAAGGAGTGGAGTGTACTCACCTTGACAGCTGCAACTCAGCAATATACGAGTTTTGGTAGTTTTCCCTGGGTGTCAGTAATGGGAGTGATTGCAGAGTAGAATGGATTCCTACCCCAGAATTAGACTTGTGGTGAACACCAGCCTCCAGCAGTGAATTTCATGGGATTGGCCATGATGCTTAGCCCTGCATCCAGCCATTGTAAATCTTGAATTGGAATGAACTCAGGAAGCAACCATGCCCCAGGTATTCTCTGCCCGATAGCAACAATACAATAACATTGTTTTGAGCTTGCTTTTAAAAACGAAGAGCTCCCTCGCGGAATTTCCATATGTGAAAAGTGTGCAAAATTTATCAAATCCAATGCCTTTAGACAGTGATGGTACTGATGTTCTTTAGCTAATATGATGTTCTGCTTAGCTGGGTGCTTCAAGACCGACACCCAACTTGGGTGTCATCTCTGACCATCTTTCCTCCCTTTCCTCCTCGTGCTCCCACAGAACACTTCTCTCAAAGCACCCACCACATTGTCTAGAAATAAACTATTCATATATTGGCTTACCCCACTAAGGCTAGAGCCCTGTGAAGACAAGGATCTTCTGTAGTCATTTGGTGCATCCATCGTTTAGCCCAAAACCTAGCAAGCCCCATCCATTTTGCTGTGGTTGACCTCACCTCACCAGTGTGTTAGAGGACTCTCTACCACATGTAACTCCACTTTGAATCTAGACCAACACTTACGAGTACGCACAGAGAGCGAGGTAAGGTATTTTGACATACAGTGTTCTGTGCTCAAATTGTCACATAATAGAGAAACCGTTTTTCCTCACACATAGACTTCCCTGATCTCCAGCCCCAAAAGGTTAGTTATCAACTCCAAAACCCCGACAGCTGATAAGCTTTGATTTTATGTTGGTGGCATTTATCTTGCTGTTTCTTTAAAACGGGGGCCTCCATTGCCTTGGAGACTTAATCTTTAGTCTCCCTCATCCCTCTAGATTGGATTAATAGATTTATGTAGCTGTTGAACACAAGCTGCCTCAGAGTGCTTGTGTTTTAACCCAGTAGGTACCCAGCTGATCCTTTCTAAAGCAACTTCTAAGAGAAACTGATGTCCTGTGAACATCTTAGCCAGCTGCCATTGTGATTTTGTCAGTGGGCTCATCCAGAGCAGCTGCAGACTGACTCATTTTGAAATTGCCTAATTATTTATACGCCCAGGTTTCTCTCCTTTCCAGGGATAGGCTCAGACTGAGCTGGTTCTTAAGTATAGGAAGGTAGGTTCTGAATGCTTTATCATTAAAATAGATAACTATTCTCTTATGTTTTTCAAAATCTTAAAGCTAAGTAGTGGAAAATTATATTTCTACCAGCTTCTAAAGTTGTAGAACTGTTCTTTGAAAAATTTGCCTTTATAGTGTTTGCAAATATGAGTACACGTACCATTGTCAGTTTAAAATAAGAGTGAGTGTGTGTGTGTGTGTGTGCGCGCGCGTGTGTGTGTGTGTGTGTGTGTGTGTGTGTGTGTTTAGACAGAGAATGTAAATTTAATCCTATAAAGTGCTTATTCCAAAGACCTTCTCGCCAGTGTAAATGTGTGTGTATCAGTATGGAAGAAATGTATTCCAAAAAAAATAGAGTAAATGGTTTTTTATTCAAATTGCATTTTTTAAAAAATGTAATAGTGAAAGCTTTATTATCAATCACTTTGTTTTTCTCCACCTACAGATTTGGAAGGTAGAAAAAGAAAGCATTCGGGGGCCAGTTGTTTGAATCAAAACACATCAGGAATTGGCAAAACTGTAGTTTCCTGACTATTTACTGACCTGATTGGTATCATTTTCTGAGCTTGGGAGAGCCGTGTTCATTCATTTTTATTTTTCTTCTGCAGACTGAGTTTCGTAGGTAACGTGGAAACCATCTACCATAAATGAATTGCTGCAAGATAACAAACAGAATTGGAATCTGTGCTTGCATTTGCCTGTTTGGTTTTTTTCTCCCCCCGCTTATACCCAGCTCTGCCTGGAAAAGCCAGTAGTATGCTTTTTCAGGGTGCTGTAACTTACAAAACTTCCTGTGGTCCTCAGCCATTTATACATTTCACAAAGGTGGCATTGAGGGAGGAAGTTAGAATTCAGCTCGCCATGGATGTATAATTTCACAATAGCTAAATTAAAAAGATAGGATTAAAATCACACTTACAAATGTGAGGATACCATAATTCTGTTAGACTGCATTTCCGAGCCACTGCTATCTCATTCAACATTTCCATGGCTTTAAAATCCTTCATCCCTCTATCCACCAAATTTGCAAGATTGACACTGGGGGGAAGAAAAAGGTGCATGTTTAGAACATCCCCAAGATGGCGTTGTCTGGGGCAGTGTGCCTGGGATCCCACAGAGAGACACTTCCTCCAAAGAACTGGCTCACCACACATTACTTGTGAGAGGAAGGAAATCCAAGTAGAGATTCTAGCATGGGATTCTGAGAGTATACTCGGCTAATTTTTTTTAGGTTTTTTTGATAGAAAAATTCTTTAATCAAAACAAAGTTTACATGTTGGTACTTATGGCTTAACTAGAATAAATCTGTTCAAATTTTAATTGTACTAAGGATAGTAGTAAGAGTTCCCTCAAAACAGTGGGTCCTAGGTTCCATTGTAAGACCTCGCAAAAGCAAAGTTCCAATTATTGAAATAATTCAAAGTATGTACTTGGTTAATTTAAAGCTTTGTTTGAAAAAAAGCCTCGCTCCTTCCACTCTCGGTCTCTCTCCTTACGGTGTGGAGTCACAGGGTTATAGTAGTGTGTTGTGGAAAGAGCACATGCTTTGGCATCAAGACAAATCAGGGAGCCCGCCTAATCCTGGCTTTGCCTCCTGGACAAATGACTTCAATTTTCATCTATAAAATGGATATACTAACAACAGTAGCCACTGAGGAAGCATTTCCTATGTGCCAAGCCCTAAGCTCAATAATATTCTTACAACCAGCCTTGAGGTAGGCGCTTGCATTTAAAAGAGCTGTTCACTCGAGGCTTAAAAAAATGCCTGGCGACTGGACAGGATGCCAGTCATCTACCATGCTTGGAAAGTGGTAGATGTGGGATTGATACCAAGGTCTGCTTTCGATTTAGAACTGAGACTGTTCACCAGCACAGCCTTACAGATTGTGACAACTGTTCATGGAAACCACATGTGAACAGTGCCTGGCACGGATTCTGGCACATAGTAGGCCCTCAGTAAAGATGAACTTACTTGGGAGCTACCGTTCTTTGGGGAAAGCAGTCAGGCCCTTACTTTGCTCCGTAGCCGTAAGATCGCCACACCTGTTACCTAACAACCCACGCTTTTGAAATCACCTCCACTCAGGTGGGCGATGGGCATGCTCTGTGCCCGGCTGGGTATTGTTTAATATTCTCATTTATATACTGGGGGGTGGGGGGTTGGCAGGCTATAGATTACAGGTGAAAAAAGCCACGTGCAGCTAGTTTTGTCTATTTTGGAGAGAACTAGTTTTGGTTAACTTGCTCAATGTGTCACGAGCTGCTGCTTTGGCATCGTAGAAACAAACACAACCTTAGCCTCGTTTTCTTTGCGGTCGAAGATGTAATGTAGTTGCACAGCGGAGAAATTTTGTGGGCAGAGTAGCTGGCAGGTGGGGGCCCTTGAGATGCAGAACAGTGTCCTTGAAGATGGTGATGGGGACAGGGCTACTGGGCGAGGACCAGCTCAGCGCAGAAGTTCGTCATTCTCCCTGGGGGATAAAGCCTGTGAACATGAACGCTTCATTGAAGGGCAGTGGATTTAGAAGACCGCTGTTTCCCCTGTCCTTTCTCTAAATGTAATTAAGAAGGCTTTGAAGAAGGAATATCGTGCTAAAGCCTAGATAACCTCCCCAATTCCCCCAAGCCTCATTTTATTTTAATATTTTCCTTTTGGATTCTACTTTACTGCTGTGTGAGGGGCAGCAGGTGGGGAGGGTAGAGAGGAGGGTTCCTGGGGCAGCAGAAACCCTTGTGGAAACCCGTTTTCATCCGGATGATGGCTTGGTAATGTAAGCAGTGAGAGTTGGCAGAAGAGTGAAAACTGTAGGATTAAGGGCCTTGAGCCTAATTCCCGATACCTTTTAAAAGGCCAGCTCACCAGCTGGCTTTCTCTTTTTGTTCCATTTATACTCCTTCCTACATCCCCAGTGCTTTTTTATTTTCTTTTTTGGCTGATTTTTAACTTCTCTGAATCTGAATTTTAGCACCAAATATGCGTAAGAGAGTTGTATGTATATTTTCATTTATACTACAGATGCTTAGAAATTAATATACGAACAGGAAGACTTGACAATAACATAGAGAAGGTGACTTATTTGCATTGTAAAGTAACCTGTGGGTTTTTGGGTGCAAGTTTTTAAACAATATAAACTTGATTGTGTGTGCCCACATGCACATACATTCATGGGTATGTATATTTAAACACGATTTTCCACGTTTAAACTCTGGATATCTGTATTTCCTGTGTAAGTAGAAATAAAAGCCAACAGGTGATATTGATTCTCATGAGGTTCCAGATAAAATATAAATTCATAACCCTCTTCACGTTTTATAATCCTTCCTGCTTTTCTCACGTGCTCATTTGTAGGTCTTTCAGAAGCCCATGTGATCTTTAAGACAGGGAGGCCGGTACAGGAGTAACTATGTTTGGGTACGTGTGTGTGGGCTTCTGAAGGCGTGAGCGTACAAGTAATGCACGTTCCTTTGGGTGCGAACGGAGGCACCAGGCAGGAAGTCACACGAGTCTGACTTCAGCAAACAGGAGCCTAATTCATGTTTCCAGCATGATACCTTTGAAGTGGGGTCAGCAGGAAAGGAAGAGAAAGCAAAGCAGCCAGCTGTAGAATAGAAACATTTCTTGTCGCCTACGTATTCTGGTAGACTTTGAAATCCAGTCCCTGGTAGCTTGGTGGGTAAACAGTCTCATTGTCTTCTGTAATTTGCATTATTATTGGAAGGTAATTAAGGACATTAACATTTTCATGGCACACATAGACCTGGATGGTCTTAATGACTTCCCTTCAGCTTTGTGTGACCTTGTTTCCTGTTTGAGTTTTGAGTGCTCAGAACTCCTTGTGGTCCTGGCTGCGAGTGGACTCTGCTGGGCCTGCTATGTTTTTGTAGAATAGGATTGCATTTGCCACGTCAGTTAGGTTATCTTCGTTTTTTTCCTGCTCTACCCTGATGCCTGGCCAGTGTAAGCACTCAGTCAATGATAGCCGTTACTACAGTATTTGTTAACCAAAACATGGAAGCCTTTTTTATAACTCTTGTCATCGTGATTGGTGTGTGATCATAAACAACATCTGATATTTTTGGATTGTGGAGTGCTTTTCCCAAATCACAGATAAACCCCCACGCAGTCTCTATTAGAGCTTAGCCCAAGCGCGCCAGGATGTTAACAAATTACTCCCCATCACTTCACAGCCTTCCTTGGTTTACATCCATTGGATCATGTCACCTAAGTTTCCCCATTGACCGTGGATTGGTTCACCCATCCGGAGGTTTTGCCAATTTGATACAGCAAGCCCACACAAAGCTCTAGATATTGTACGCACCAGCCGATGCTTCATCCAATCAGCCTGTTTATATTCAGCGAAACGCTCCTATCTACACATTTCCACATTTATTTTTAGCTCCTTTCTCTATCAGTTGCCATCATTTCCCTTTGCTGCCTTCTCACCTCCCCCAAATGCGGTTCTAGGATTAAACTGGACACTGTGATAAAGGAGGCAGTGCCATTTGGAGCGTGTTGCTTGTAATGCATTTAATTTGCCACAGTCAGAATCAGCCGAGGCCTCTCTAACTACAAGTGACAGAGGTGGCAGCCTTGGAAAGAGACACATCCACTCTCCAGTCTCTGCTTTGAAACAGGGCCCTCCCTGGTTGTGGTGGGAAGGATGTGGCGTAGCTAATTCTTAGTCCCTTTAAATTCATCCCCAACAGGGATGTATTTCTCCTGTGTTACTTAAAAAGGAATTATAGGTGGGGCAAGGGAAGCGAGCAATATTAGGAATGTACGTACAAACCAGGCGGTCACCTTTGCTGTTTTCTCTCTGGCCTGATTCTGTTCATTTTTAACAGCATCGTGAAACAGAGGTGGAGTCAGGGACCTTGAGCCTCACTCCATTGCCTGGCTCGCCTCACCGCCAGCCTCATACGTAACTCTAACAGGACTTCCCTGGAGAGAAATATTCCAAGGGGTATTTACTCCACTGGTCACTATCTGGTCTCAGTAAATGTGACCCGGAAATGCAGCAAGGTAGCAAGTGTCTCGCCGCTTCAAAGCACTGTTAGTTTCTTGCCAAGGAGAGCTCATAAGGCACCAGAGATTAGGGACGGGCTCAGATGTTAGGCACCCCCAGGGGTTCATCGGCCAGCTTGTGCGCAAATATCTTGAATTTATGTTGCTGTACTCCATGCAGGTCAGCCTGGATGCTTCTTGCCTCACTGCCCAAATTCCATTTTCACCCAGCAATTCTCAGAGGATACCAAAGACCTTTTGTTCCTTCGTGCCATTCTCCCTGTAAGCGTCCCATATGGCCTTGGCGTGGAACAGGTTGATCTAACTCCATGGTATTAACAGCACGGCTTTGGTGGTTTTCGGAGACCTTTGCTTCTTTCCAAGTGGCTTTTCTGTGCCTCATCTCTCGACAGATTAAAACATGCTAATGTTTTTCCTTTTACTTCCTTATACTTATGTTCATTTAGTTATTTATTTAGTGGATATTCCTTTAGTTAGTTAGCAGAGGGTTCACTTAGATAAGCAAGATGGCATATCATAGCATCTCTGATCTGAAAAAAAATGACCAGTGTGGGGGATGAAGAAACTTTCCCCCACCCCAAACACTTTTTTGGCTGGCCTAATAATCAAATAGACATGAGACAGATTAGCAAGAGAAAAATGACCAAATTTAATTATGTACATATGTATGGGAGCTCCACATACATGAGAGATTCTGATACAGTATGTTACAATGAGGTATATATGACATTCTGAGCTAAGGATGAGGTAAGGCCACTTGGGGTTTCAGAGGAGAGAAAGTCATTGCAGGATAAGATGAGCAGATGTTCAGTAATTAGATGTTTGCCCTGCTATGTAGATGGAGGAGAAAAGGTATCTCTGATAATGCCTTATTATGGGCTAGGCCCAAATTCTTTTAGGTAGTTGGGGGTGGAGGTGGGGGTGGGGACAGAAGTTTTTCTTGAGCCCTCAGGGTCTTGGTTGTCTTTAGCTCAAAACAATCTGCATACCACAGAGGCACATCTTGGGGTGATTCATTATGAACCCCTACACCAGCTCAAGGAAAAAGAAGAATATAGCATCCATCCATTAATCCATCCAAGCCAAAAAAATGTATACATATTTTAAGAAAGGAAAAAAACTGTATTAAAATTGTAATAATATATACCGATAACAAAAGATGAATACAAGTTGTATATATATTTTTGGCACCCCTGGTACACACACACACACACACACACACACACACACACACACTTATGCGTATAAATGTGGCTATAACGTGTCAGATTCTTTTTCAGGAATGTCCAGAAATGAAACAGTGAACCCAGTTTTAAACTTAGAAGATTATAATTTGGAATAACATGTCCAAAACCAAGGTTTTGATTTCTCCCTGTTCGCCCTCCCAAATGTGCTTCTGCTGTAGTCTTCTCATCTTAGTAAAAAGCAAGTTCTTTATCTCTTTGTTGCTCAGGCCAAAAGCCTTGGTTTTGTCCTTGATTCCTTTCTTTCTCTCATAAACTCACTCAGAACATCCTGTTTTTTGTAGCTTTAAGATCCCTCCAGCATTCAACCACTTCTTACCATCTCCACGGCTTCCTCCCACATCCAAACCATGGGCACTTCTAGCCCGACCTTTGCAATGGCCTCTGTCTTTGTCCAGTTGGGCTGCTACAGCAAGATACCACAGACTGGGTGGCATATTAACAGCAAACATTTATTTCTTATAGTTCTGGAGGCTGGGAGCTCAGCTGAGATCAGGGTGCCAGTATGGCTGGGGAAGAGTCTTCTTTTGAGTCATGGACTCCTCGCTGCACCCTCACTGGGTAGAAGGGGACAGGGAGCTCTCTTGGGTTTCTTTTATAAGGGCATTAATGTCTTACCTGAGGGCTCTACCCTCATGATCTAATCACCTCCCAAAGACCCCACCTCCTAATATTACATTGAGCATTATAAGAATTTAGTTGGGGGTGGGGGGGGGCACTTTCAGACCTTAGCAGACCTCCCACCTTTGTCCCACTACAAATTCTTCAACACACAGCAGCCACCAAAAGGATCCTTTTAAAAGATAAGTCAGTTCTTATTCCTCCTCTGCTTGCAATCCGCAGTGGCTTCCCATCTGGCTCACAGTCGTATCCATGTCTCTTCCTGTGACCTACAAGGTGGTATAGTCTGATGTCATCTTCCAACACTCCTCTTCCCCACTAGTCTTCCAGTTGACACAAATTCTCCAAGTAACACTAGTCATAGTAGGAGGAGTAGCAGCAGCAGTGGTAATTTTCTTACCAAATTTAAGCTGACTTTTGCTGGCCAGAACCCTCACGTCAATAGCATCCTTGTAAGATCATTTGCATTGGGCATTTTTCTAGATGGGTGCCTTTGAGACCTTGCTGACCAATCCTGAGGCAACACCTAGAGTGGGCTGTGTAGTTTTGGGGTGGTTGGAACCTTCATCTCTGAGTCAGAAGCTCAAGAGATGGTTAAAACTGGGAACAGAAGCTACTGTTGGGTCTAGCTTCTGCCATCAGTGATCTTGTGCCAAGAAGGCCTCTTCAGCCCCTCCCTCCTTGCGTAGGACAGTGCCAGTGCCTTCAGCCTCGTCCCTAGGGTGGGGGAAGCCCTGCTGAATGTTTCCTATGCCATAGCTAGTAAAAAGCAAAGTGAACACTGGCATTTGGTGCTGCCCCTACACATGAAACTGCCTGGAGACTTCTTTTGACTTCATATGAGAAGCATCTTTAACCATAGTGAATCCAGGGTGATGATGTTGATTACATCCACTCCCTGGCTTCCTGACTTGGATCCTTTTTCTCCTCAAGGGCATTTCCAACAAAGAGTATTGCTTTCAGATTTGTAAACGGCCACCTTATTATCCTATTAGTCAATTACAGCTGCTGAAGAGCAGGGTAAGTGACAGTATGGCAGATTACAGCAATTTATGTGCCGTCCTCATCGTCTCGTTCAGCATATCATCAGACTGTTTAAATGTAATGATAGGACTTTTTTACACGTGTTTCAAAGCAGTTAAAGTTGTAATCAGAATGTTTAGGGAAAACCCTACTGACCTGCCTAAGTGCTGCCTCCTTGTCATCGTTATCAGCAACGCTTGACTCTCACTGGGAGAGGCAACCTATTTTCAGAAGAAAGCGGGGCTTTTTGGTGTGCTCAGGAAAGATGGAGCTGGTGGAAATTTTTTACTTCAGATGACGTTTATTTGGCAAATACATTGCATGCAAATAAACACCACGTAACTCAACCACCCTGAGAAAGTTTATCGTCTGTGGGGATCCAAGGGGTGTGTGTATGAGGTCAGGATGGGGTGTGTACCATGGCATGGGGAGTGGCTTGGAGGAAGGAGAATTGTGGGTAATAGAGGAAAAAAGAACTGCCCTCTATTGTGTCTGGTTCTCTTTCAGGGTAAGGCTGATCGTTTTGGTCGTAGGGGCTGCAGTGGAAAACAAGAAAACCTCTGTAAAAAGAAAGAAAATTGAGTGCTTAGGATTTTTGGATCTTCTGTGGCACGATGAAATATTACAGGACCTGTTACCTTGAACTTGTTCACACCTTTAGCTTCACTAGTGGACGTGAGAAACTGTTGCTATTAACTGAATAACCTGGGAATACCCGGTTTTGTCTAAGCTTCACTCTGCTATCTGATCCTCATCGATAATTACAGACTCCTCTGTTTTAGTTGAGTTCTCAGGGTGCGTCCTGTCAATTGTGAAGTCAACCATGCCTCACCTCCTCAAGAGTTTAAGCTCAGGGATTTATTGGGTTGTAGGGAAAGTCATGATGCACTTTTGCATTGAAAAACATAGAAAAATATGTCATGACTTTCCCAACGACCCAATAATACCCATAACCTCAGGCAAACGTCAGACCTGTGTTTCCCAACCTTGATGTTATCAACATTTTGGGTCAGATAATTCTTTCTTGAGGGGGTTGTCCTGTGCATTGTAGGATGCTTTGCAGCATCCCTGGGCTTTACGTTGCCAATAGCACCCACCCATCCCCCAACTGTGACAACCAAAAATGTCTCTAGATAGTGCCAAAGGTCCCACGGGAGGCAAAACTGCCTCCAGTTGAGGACCACTACTCTTGGTGATTTGAACTTTACATTATCACTGGCAAATAACTGAGACTTTTGGTGTATGTTTAACAAATACCGGGGGTGTCAAAAAAATGTATACAAGTGGTCACTTGGGTCAACGTTGCTCAAGCAGTAGTTCGCTGTCATCAGAAGTGTCTGGACGCTGGTGGGAACCACTTTGAGCACCTCTTGTAATTGCAGAAGTCAATCGTGACTTGTACTCATCTTTTGTTATCACTATATATTGAATATTACAATTTTAATACAGTTTTCCTTTCTTAAAAATGTGTATACACTTTTTTTGGGCACCCTCTGTTTAGTGAATCTTCGCTATATGTAAGTCATCACAGGAGATACTGAAATAAGACACTGTTCTTACTGTTTTGTGACCATTGGTGTACAAGGTTCAGCCTGGATTTTATAGTAAATTTGGGGAAATGACTTTTTTCATTCATTTTTTTAATCATATATTCTTTGAAAATTATTTTGAGTTGTTTTGTAAGGAAATTCACCATTTTGTTCATATAAAAATTGTACATTCTGTGCCAGAGTCTAGCTATAGGTTTCTCAGAGTTGGCAGAGTAATTAATAGTATGGACATTATATGCCGTAAAGCTGAACAATGGGGTTGTTTGAACTTTTCTAGGCAGTTAAACCTAAGATGATTTCCTACCTTTGGCACATTGTGTCCCTTCCGTAATAAAAAAGCATTGACCGCCAAGTAATTTTTGCATACCGTTTTTTCTGGGGATGGAAGAGGAAGTGGAATACATCTAATATGTCAACAATATCAAAATAGGTCTTTGGAGTATCTTTCCTATGTACAGCCATGGAGTTAGGGATTAAAAGCGATTGCTGACTTTTAGGAAATTGCCTATGATTGTAGAGATAAAACACACATCCTTTGACATTCATCAAAGATTGATTGGGCTCTCTGGCACCAGGCTCTATACACAAGCTCCCTGGGGATATGATATCACATGAGAATCATCGTGCTCTTCTTATGGAAACTACGGTCTAGTGGTTACAGATTAAAAATGCAAATACCAATGCAAGCTATAAAACTGAGAGTCCCTGAGCCAAATCTGCTGTACACATGCTTTGTCTAGCTCACAGTGTATATTTTTAAAACTTGAATTAATTGCAGTATTAGAGTGATAAATAACGATGAGTGACTGGAACAAGGCAGGTGTTTGTTTATCAATCACCTAACTATGGGCAACTCACTGCTGGTAAGGAGGCTCCATGATTGTTAAGGAACCATGCTCCTGTTTTGTTGCTCCACCTTATGTATTAAACACATGGCGCCTACCTTGGTATCCAACATGGCTGCCCCAGCTCCAGCTATCACAACTGCATTCTGTCTGTTGGAAAAGAAGGAAAAGGATGGAGAAGGGCCTCTCTCTTAAAGGACATGTCCTGGAAATTATACCTCCTAGCTCTCTTGACTGCAGGAACTCCTGGCAAATCACCATCAAGGCTAGGAATGTGTTTGGATTGATCATGTGAACATCATCAGCTTAGGTTTTTGCCTCAGGGAAAAAGGTTGTTTTATTAACAGTAGAAAGAGCATTGGCTTGAGCAGGCTAAGATTTGAATACAGTGTGCATTACTTTGAATACAGTTTGCATTAGTTCAGGGAGCAGAGGTTAAGTGCTAACTGATAACAGATGTTGCCAGAATTTTAACAAAGGGTGATATCAGGGACCTAAGCTGTCAAGGATGGTAAAGGGAAGCTGGTGGGACTTGAACAGGACTTAATTGAGAGAGAGAGCTAGGATAAGCAGAGAGATGTGGAACCCAAAGGGAGTCCACCGTAAAGAGATACACCAACTCTGGCTTCCTTAGAAAAACCACAGTTCAAGGGCATTTATCTAACACTTGAGAATAGGTAGGGAATGGTCAGGCACTTGGGGATCAACAAGCATTCACAGTTTTCTCTAGACTGTTTACAAGACCCATAACTAACCCATGTTGCCCTTTTTAAGAGATATACCTACACCGATCCCTTACCTATACGTATGCCTATACCTATACCTGCATCTATGACTGACTGTATGTACTGATGGCCTTCAGGATTTTGCAGAATGAGAAATATCATATTACTTTTTTCATCCGATTTCCCAAGCTGTTAAATAACTGATCTGAAGGTTTCAGACTCAGGCTGTCTCCATCTACAAGGATCATGAATCTATATGAATGTAATTATGTTATTTAATCTATTATTATATCATCTATTATTTTTATTATCACCATCATCTTGAGACAGTTCATTACAGCATAAAATGATAACCTCCTTGAAATTGGCATGTATCTCTACTAACTTCATATGTTTGTGTAGGTACTGCAAGTGTGCAGAATTTTTGTTTTTAATGTGTTCTTAAAAATAAGTATTCTGAGAACTGGCATTATATTGAAATAGAATAGTCTCACTGCTTTCAACTTTTGGACAATAATCCTTCAAATTATGGCTATGTGATCAAAAAGATAAATCAGAAAAGCAATGAGAGAGAAAGAAACTATTGAGTGAAAAGAGCACGAAAAGGATTGGAGACATCCCTGAGAACACGTTTTGCTCGGTGGTGGTACGCCCTTACAGTATTTTTTGGAAGATTGAATATGGCATAGACTTTCTTAGTAGAGGCAAGATAAAGAAATATCTCAGAGTTATATAAATATTATTGTGAATGAACCGTTAGCTCTACCTAAAGAATTATTTGCCAATAGATGTTTTAGAAATTTAAGGCGTGGCCCGGAAAATAAACATAACAATATTGGTTATACATTACAAAGGTGAGACAAAGGTTGAACTGTTAAGCAAAAATTGTGCTATTGGTAGCATACTTCCCATGATTCATTTCATTCCTATTTTATAGCTGTATAGTGGAGGCACAGAGATTAACAGGCTCAAAGTCACAAGCTAGTAAATTGCAAAATGGTAGCAATCTAACTTCATATCCTAAGCTTTTCTTTCTTTTTTTATTTTTAATATATATTAAATCCTAAAATTTTAACCTGCGTCTCCTATATTATAAAGGGGTTCTAACTAGGAAGATTGAAATCCATGAATAATTTTTCTTATTTCAGCAAGGTAAGCTGGTATTAAGTCCCAAAACTGCTAAATGAGATGAATGTAATTAGCGTGGTTAGCTTGAGCCCAAAATGAGAAAATGGAACAAAAGGCAGAGATCTGGAAGTTTCTGCAGGGTCTTGCTGAGGGACTGGGTAAATATCTACTTTCTAATGAAGTAAACATCTACTTTCAAATTCTAGAAAATTTGACATTTCTTGGGCTCAGCCAATTTGCAGGTGAACCAGTCGCATATGTGGTAGTACTTGCAATTTGATTTAATAAATGTTTACTATGTCAGCGGCCAGCTCCTTTGTCTTTAAGAGTAGGGATGGTCACACTCATTTTGGTGTGGAGGACACAATAGGTAGCCACCAAATGTATGTGGAATCAAATTGACTGACAAGCACTTGAGTAGTGTTTCTATTTGAGCTCACACTGAGATGGAAAGAAACTAACACTGAAAGCCTAGTGGCATTTGCCGTGAGACTGAATTTAGTGCAGTATAATGTGGTCCACTTTGTATTATACCCAAGAGGATTTAATTGCGAGAACACCAAACATTCTTTATCCTGAGGCCAGCTAACTTATAATTGCATATATATAACATGTTGCCATTTTTATCTCTGTTATGTGCCTAGTATTCAACAAATATATCATCTCGTTCATGGTTTATAACAACCTCATGAGGTGTATATTATTAGGTCCATCATATAAACATAAAAACTGAGACTCAGAGGTAACAGTTGAATTTGTACACAGCCTCACAGCTTTTAACTGCTGTCTGAAAACAGGTCCCATAGACTCACAATTCTAAGTTCACCCCACCATTCCCTAAGCATCACCTACCAGCGTTAGGTTAAGGGCCAAAGGGCCAGTGTCCACTGGAGAAGACAATGGGAATTCTGTCTTTCAGGGAGATTGTGGAGTTGGGAGAACCCCAAGTACACATGCCTAGATTAGAGTGAAGTATGAGGCAGGTAGGGAAAAGAAAAAAAAAAAGTGAGTTCTTTCATAGTGTAGCCACTAGAGAGAAGCCTTCAACTTCCTCAGAACACGTGAATGGCTAACAGAAACACTGAGGTAGGACAGGAAGGAAAGTTTTGATGGAACCAGTTGGTTGAGATGAGTCTTGTCAAGAATTCCAGCATTCCTTTTTGAGCCAAGAAATGTCTTGTTTCCCCTCTTCCCTGTACGTCATCCTTTTGAATCTATAGGAGACTCTGACATGTGTCTTCATAAAGGTATCTCATGATAATCTAGATTTTTTTTCTTTTCCCTTTCCCTTTCATTTTCAGGGGAAAAAAATCTGTTTTAGCATGTCACCTCCGCCACCAATTCTAATGTCAATATTGCTGGAACAACTTTAGATTTTAGATGTTACGAAACATCGGTTTGATATAACAATTTGATTTTGCTGTCTAATTGACATCGAAATCTCTAGGCAAGTTCCCATCTTTTAATATTTATTTAAAATATTTACTATTATAACTACACACAGCACTTGGTAGGAACGCATTTAAGATGAGCTTTAGCCTGATGAGTACTCTGATGTCTCCATTATGCCTGAGACCATTTTCTGTGCTTTGATAGTGAATAGTAGCTGGATGTTTTCAAAATAAACAACAATTTGTAGCTGTGTTTTAAATTCATCTCTAATGTAGCACTTGGAGGGAGGAAAAAAACTCAGCAGACTCTGTATTAACAGGGAAGCCCCCTTTTGTGTTGCATTTCGATCCATTTAAGCTAAAGCTGATTAGCACTTTTTGAAAAGTGAATCTAAATCCTTGTGCTAATCAAGGGAAATTGAGCCATGTTGTTACAAGGGAAAGCGGAAGAGAAAAATGGCTGTAAAGGCAAGTTTCTTTTTTATTAATCATGCAACATATAGCTTGGTTTCACTCCCACCCCCTTTCCCAGCCTGCTCCTCTCCTAAGTGCTTGTTTAATAAAGCAACCCAGCAGGTGAATATTTAGGTATTCTCAGGTAGTTTCATTTGAGTGCAGTAGGGAGAATAGTAGAGAATTTGGGGGTGCTGGACCTATTTCCAGCATGTGTAAAAAAAAAAGTGTTTAGACGTTATACATTAATGACACAGTTATAATTTGAAGCATAAGGTGGTGAGTCTTTGGTATGTTTGGTGTGTTTACTGTAATTAGTGGCTATTCATCCTTGCCTGGTGTTTTAAAATGCAGGCTCTATTATTAGTCAGGTATAGTGAGGCCAACGGATCAGGAGATGACTGCTGTGGAGTTTGTTACTGACAGTTGTCAAGGGGAGGGGCCAGGCCATGCCACTCAGGGCCACATGGGGAAGCACCTGGGTTGGTCAGAAGGTGTACAGAACATGGGGGAAATCTGGACAGGAGTCTTTATGTGGTTTCTGTGAGACAGAATGATGAGGCATAGTAAGTAGGTTTAGGATTAGCTAATTTGAATACTTTCAGCAGACCCTGGAGCATAGACTATCTCGAGTTACCTGGTACCTGGCCCTGGGAAATACAGTTGTCTTTTTAGCCACAGCTTCACTTTCTGTGGTTTCAGGTACCCGTGGTCATCCGCGGTCTGAACATATTCAATTGAAAACGCAGCAATAAACAATCCATACGTTTTCAGCTGCATACCACTCTGAGTAGCAGGATGAAATGGCACACCATTCCTTCCACCTTTCCAGGGACGTGAATCATGCCTGAGTCCAGCATCTCCATGCTGTAGACACTCCCCGCCCCTTAGTCACTTAGTAGCTGTCTCAGCCATCAGATGGACTGCCGGGGTGTCACACAGTGCTTGTGTTCAAGTCACCCTTATTTTACTTAACAATGGGCCTCAAAGTATAAGAGTGGTAATGCTGGCAACTCGGATATGCCAAAGAGAAGCTGTGAAGTGCTTCCTTTAAGGGGATATGTAAGTTTGTGTAGGAAAAGCATGGTACACGGGAGGCCGGACAATTAAGTTTGTGAGCTTTCCGCCATGCACTTACACAGTGGAAAGTTGGCGAACTTAAATTGTCCGAACTTCGTATATTGAGTCCAGTACTACATATGGTGTCAGGCATCCACCGGGGGTCTTGGGCCATATCCCCTGCAGATTAGGGAGGGGGGATTACTGTAGTGGCATGCAGTGTAAGAGCCAGATAGACGACGTGGTTGCTCTGCCATCTCTAGTTATCAGCAAGGCCCATCATGTCAAAAGCACCAGAATAAAAAGACGTGCTTAACACAGGTGGTATGAAGGCGAGTGCCCCATATACATTTGGTGTTGGTGACCGCACCTCAGAAAAAAAACTCACCTGCCTTTGTCATCTCCAAGCAGGTACAAATGCCAACAGCAGGGGATGCCAGGTGTAGGCTTGACTTATGGCTGATTTCAGTCTTTACCAAACAGTGAAACCAAGAATAATCCCTTTCCTCCTTCATTTTTTTGGGGGGGCTCTTGGGAATCTGAGACTCCTCTTTGTCTTCTTGTTGTCTGGTATGGAGTGGCTGGAGAAGCTAAGGAACGAGGTGGAGAAAGGAGAGGGAAGTATGATCATGTTTAGTTTTAGTCTTTTTCATGCTTAAACAGATTTAAGGAATTTTCAGAGCAGAATCTTGTTTCAAATGTATGGCCGTTTTTCAATTAGAGTCACTTATTAACCTTTACTTCCGCAAGCAGAAGCTCTTGAGTCTCTTTGAAGACACAGAAAAGGGATTTCCTTCCCCAGTCTAACCCTCTGCAAACCCCCAGTGCTATTCACAAGCTGGTTGAGAGGGTGAAAAGCTCACAGATGTGAAGACAGTAGCATATTTACACCTTTATGGCATGAAAACTTTCATGTCTTACAGAGAAACTACTTTGTGTGATTCAAAATTGTAAATGTACATTCAAGTCTGATGGCAGCGGGCCGGCTGATGCTGTTAAAGTGGTGTGTCTAGCCTAGACTCTAGCGGATCTCTGTTCTCTGAAAAGACAGCCACACAAAGCCTGCTTGCCATAGCTGCCGACCCCTCCATGATGCACTCACTCCATTGCAACCAACCATTGCTTAGCAAAGGGATTTTCCTGGTAGCTCCAGCTTGGGTTTGTGTGGTTGTGTACTGTAAGTCCTCACTTAACCTCATCAATAGGTTCTGTGACTTTAAATGAAAGGATGGATAATGGAACTAGTGTTACCATAGGCTCATTGATATGCACAAGAGTTAAGCTCCTGTGGCACCTCATCAATGTTATAATGAAATGGCATTGAAGGAAATGTTATTTGAGGACCTGCTGTACTAGGAAGGTAAGGAGAAAGTCTCAGAAAAACAGAAAGAGAAGTGGTATCAATAGAAGTGCCTTTAGAAGAGAGCCTGAATTGACTCAAAAGTTAGCTCCAGCCTTTTGGGATCGGCAGTGGGTGTTTTGTGGCTGTGATGATTCTGATGGGCTCTTACTGTTGTTTTCTCTGGCCACACCATCTAGG
>NW_017731415.1:2124133-2127859 GCF_001890085.2 Hipposideros armiger
AGATGCTGGGGTCATTTGTTAGTGCGGCAGAGCTTAGCCCAAGCTGACTGGCACGCCTCCCTTATCATACTGTAGTCCCTGTTTATAGTTCTTTGGTTCTAGAATGGCATCATTGAAAGATTGGAAACCTGGACTTGTGTGATTGGGGGAGGAGGGGAGGGCTTCGAGCCAGTTGCATTTAGAACAATAATTTTTCTGTCTTGCCGTAACTGGTTTTTGTAAAAATCTCCTTTCCCGGATACTCCTCCAGTTAGCCCTTTGAGAGACTTTAAACTGAATTGCAAGTGGCTTGGCCATCTTTAAGCTAGGACACCTAGTGTTTAGAGCATTGCTTGTTTATTTGGTGATAGATTAGAATAAAGGCTCAGTGTCCCCAGGAGTTGGTTTTCAGTGATGTATCTCAAGTGCCTGGCAAACAGTTGGTGCTCGCCAAATATTTGGTGAGCGAACGAACTACCTCATTTATTTCTAGTTGGTTTCTCTTTTGATTTGATTTTAGTGAAGTTTATAGTCAGGATAATCACACTCCTTAACTATGTGTCTGTGCCTCTAATAGAAAATTGGGTTCTGCTTAATAGGTCGAATATTTCTTTCTCTTACTAAATTAATTGTCACCACAGATTAAATCACTGAGAGATATCATCTCAGTTTCTTACAACCGAGGTGTCATGAATGACTTGAAATATTGCCTTTGCCTCACTTGGGGGGATAGATATTAAAACTTGCAGTTTAAAAGAAAAAGTTGAGTATGAACTAGTACCTTCCCAAAATATAAGACTGCTTGATTTCTGATTCAGATTTGGAATTGGATCAGAAATGAAACATGTCACCCTATAGTATTCACAGCCTTCCTGTTTTAAGCGGGAGGGGCTGGTTGTATGTCCTCAGAGTTAGCATGTTCACTCATTTCCTTTGCTTTGTCATCGTTAGGCTGGTTTTAAGTAGCATTACTGTAAAATTTCCCACTGAGAAATTTCAACATGAAGAGGTTTTCTGATCTTTTTAAAATAAAACGGTTAAAAATAGACCTTGTGGGAACAGTTTTCCACTTCAAGAACAAAATCCTGCAAAAACGTTTTAATGCAGATTTGGGACCTAATTATTTTTTCTCACCTCAGCCGAGATGTAGTTGTTCTACAGTGGGGACAACAAGTCTTGGTTTTATAAAATGTGGTCAGCGAGACCCTCCACTTCCTGGGGAGCTTTTTACGGAGTTGGCCATGGCTTGCTTTCCCTCCCCTCCCCGGAGCTTTCCTGGGGGCAGCAGGTCCTACTTTGAANCCCCCGGCCCCCAGATGCTGGGTGCCCAAGACCACTTTTAAATGTTCCAATACTTAGAAGGAAAATTCAAAATTATATTAGTGGACCTTTTCTTTCTTTTTTTCGAATTTATGATTGAAGACAACATGCATACCTCTGGGGTGGGTTAACTGGATCGGAAGCCTTCACTGAATATTATTATAGTATTTTTATCTTCATTGCTTTCTTCCTTTTTTTTGTCCTTGATATTTTATGAGCTTAGGTCTTTCTTTCTCCCAGACAGCCAAACCTCCTCAAACAAAACTCTAAAGCCGCATCATATTTTATACCCAGAGCACCTAGCACAGTGATAGGTATGAAGGACTGTTAGAGTGACCCCGGTTTGGAGGAAATCACTTGACTTACAGCATCTCTAAAGCTGCAAAGCTGCATGTCCTCATTCTGCCTCGGGAGTTTTGTTGAGGCTAATGGGGAATTGGTAGAACTGAGTATTGATTGGGGTGGAGGGTCTTAATAGCAGTGACATTAAGACAATTGGAAATTAGGCTGTTAGACGTCTCCTCTCCTCTGCCCCCAACAAACAAACAAACCTGGCCATTGCCATTTAAAATAAACTAAATAACAACAATAAAAATCCAACTCAATTGATTTTATCTGGTTAGAGTTTCCTTCATAGGCTTTATAGTCTTGAGGTTAGTATTAAACGGCAAAAAAAAAAAATTCCCATTAGATTAATCACTGCTTGACTTCTTAATAGTATTTCTTATCAGAGTAATGTTTGGGGAAGTTATTTATGCTGGGACAATCCTATTGAATTTCTGGAAGAAGACATATGTTTTGATGGGTACAGCAGCAACTGTAGTTTGGGAGAAGCAATGGGCGTGGGTTTGTGGTTTCCTTCTTTCCAGGGCAGCTTATCATCACTTCAACCACAAAATCACTGCCAGCCTTCAGAAGGGGAAAGAAATATTGGCCAACCTACATTTTCGTTTCTTTTTTTTTTTTTTTTTTTTTTTTTTTTGACAAGCAGTGACTTGGGTTTTTAGAGACAGACCAGCTTAGTTGTGTTTGGCGTTCCCCAATATAGTCTTCGCAGAAATGTGGGTTGATTTTTGCATTGCTAATCGACTGCATTAGGGTTGGCCTCTGTCCTGGAACCATAGAAGTAGCTTGCTCTACCAGTTTTTGACTCATTCTGCCTAACTTCTGTGTCATCGTGAAGAACCAGCACCCNTGGTTTCCTTCTTTCCAGGGCAGCTTATCATCACTTCAACCACAAAATCACTGCCAGCCTTCAGAAGGGGAAAGAAATATTGGCCAACCTACATTTTCGTTTCTTTTTTTTTTTTTTTTTTTTTTTTTTTTGACAAGCAGTGACTTGGGTTTTTAGAGACAGACCAGCTTAGTTGTGTTTGGCGTTCCCCAATATAGTCTTCGCAGAAATGTGGGTTGATTTTTGCATTGCTAATCGACTGCATTAGGGTTGGCCTCTGTCCTGGAACCATAGAAGTAGCTTGCTCTACCAGTTTTTGACTCATTCTGCCTAACTTCTGTGTCATCGTGAAGAACCAGCACCCCTTACCAGCCCATGAGGTTATAAGACAGTGAACATTAAAATGAGTTTGGTAAATGCTGGGCAGCTTGCATTAAAAACCAAGAGTCATTCATTCATTCATTCATTCATTCATTCAACTAGTATTAATAGAGCCCCACCCCCCACCCCAAATTAGCCAGGCAATGCTCAAGGAGCTATGGATACAGAGATAGGCCAGCGATTGCAAACTTTTTCTTTGAAGTTACAGGTAAATATTTTAGGATTTGCAGGCCTTACTGTTTCTGTTGCAACTATTCAACTCTCCTTTTTTTTTTTCCCCCATAATAGCAGCCATAGCAGTATATAGATGAATATTGGCTGTGTTCTAATGAAATTTGATTTATAAAAACAGGTAATATATGACCCATAGTTTGCTACCCTTGAACTAGACCATAATATTCTTATCCTCCTGGAGCATATGTTTTAGTAGTTTGCATTTAAGTTATACTAGGTGGGTTATATTTTATTAAAAAGATACGCTCCTAAATACCTCACCTAATTCAAAACAAGAAAAACTCAAAATTTGAAAGCTTAGGTTCATAAGATAAAAGATTCCTAAAAAGGTTAAAATGTCAATAAAGCCAACCATCAAAAAAACTAACATAAGAATCAAAACAAAGCAATATATATATTTAAAAACATATATATTTTACCAAATCGTTACTAATTATGGAACATATTTTCTAGATATTAAACATTCACAAGAAAACTAAATCATCTGTAGCTTTTGATGAATTGACCGTTCTTTAAATGCTCTGAAGACAAGATAGAAACTTGTCACTACCTTTAGAAATCTCATGAAGTTTTTAAGCTCACCTCATCCCATCATATACAATCTACTGCAAACTCCATAAATAGCTTAAAACAACAAG
>NW_017731415.1:2132266-2137609 GCF_001890085.2 Hipposideros armiger
CCTAGGATGCCCCTTTCGAATTGCTCAGGTATGTCTTTCCAGTATTATAATTCCATTGAATTGCTGCAGAACTGAAATTCAAGAGGCTTGCGTGTCCCCCCCTCCCCAGCCTGTCTCCTTCAACCGGTCAGAGTCAAGTATCACGGGGATCTCAGGAAGAATTTACTAGCTGCCAAGTAAAGTGCAGTCTTCCACACTGTAATTTCTCGAGTTCCTTTTCCTTCATGTGGAAAGGAATGATTGAGGGGGGAAAGAAATTGTTTGACGTATAACCACAAAAGGAAAAATTAGCCTCCTCAAACTTCTGCGGGCTCTGTTTTTGTTTCGTTCTACATCCTGTGTGCTCCTGGTCTGGTGAGGAATTACGATGTGAAAGGGAGTTATTTCCTTTCAGAAGATTCGGTCACAATTTAATAGTAATCACAAGTTTGGGAAAATTGAAGGGTTGGAAATATTTTCTGTATCTTCTTTGGTAGTCAGTTGCACTCTGACGCATGCTGCAGCCTACCCCATCGTTGGTTGTTTCATTCGCTGTTCCTGCCTGTGGGATAATAATATATGTATTCTTGCCCCTTTGACCTCGAGCTGTGTTACCTGCTTTGGCCAATGAAATGTGAGCTCAAGTCACCTGTGCCACTTATGAGGAAGAGCCGCCATTGAATGGCTCAGCGGTTTTCTGTTCTCTCTGTCCCTTCTGCCCTGAAGGCGGTGATGTCCTAGAGGCAAGCGGCCCTGTAGCCTGGGCCCGATAGTGAAGTTGTGTAGCATAGCCCACAGCCGACCTACGATGCCCATGTTGTAGAAAGGCCATTAGTTCAGATGCTGGGGTCATTTGTTAGTGCGGCAGAGCTTAGCCCAAGCTGACTGGCACGCCTCCCTTATCATACTGTAGTCCCTGTTTATAGTTCTTTGGTTCTAGAATGGCATCATTGAAAGATTGGAAACCTGGACTTGTGTGATTGGGGGAGGAGGGGAGGGCTTCGAGCCGGTNTTATATTTTATAATTAAGTAACATCTTTTTAATAATTTTCAGTTTGATATGGCTTAACTTTTTATACATTTGGATTTTACATGAAGAAGGGAAACCTGTGTAATGATAAGCTATACTACTGTCCTCCTTTATTGATGTGATATTGCCCACCCCCTTCGCCCCCCAACTGAGGGTAAATTAAAGCAATATAACTCCGTGTAAACATTTGTCAGCGCAAATGCATTTCTACATCTTCAGTGTGTACACACACCTGGTTATTTACACAATTTATACGATTAGCGCCATCATCTCTAGATAGGATGAATTTAGAATACCCGCTCCTAGCAAACCTTGCTGTGAGTTTGACAGTCGGAAATAAAGAAGCTTACCCATAATTATCTCTGTAGAATGTGGTAGATAAGGAACAGTGGGTGTGAAATACTTCAGCCGCCTGGGGTCCAAGAGGAATGCAGGAATTAGAGAAAGTTTCCATAAAGTGCAAGACGAAACGAAGTCATTTCTAAGCAAGCCCATTTGCTATTTTTCCTGCTCAGTAGTCACAATGCCTACCCAGCACCGAATGGAAGACAATCTGATAGTCTCCTCTTTACTTCTGCTGGAGGGTAAAGGAGGTTTGAGTTGAGCTCCTGGCTTCCACAAAAAGTCAAATAAATCGTAAGTGAAATGTGTAAGGGATTCTAACTAAACCAACACATGTTTGCGTGGGGTGGGCCAGCACATCTCAAGCACTCGTTCTGGCTCTCAGATGTTGGTGTGGGCTTCCTTCATGGTAATTTGTCTTCTATCCAGATGAATGAATGCTAGAGACATGAAACCTATACAAGAAATTCCAGCTTCTAGTTTTTTTTTTAAATGAATGAGTATTAAAAACCAGGCATAACTCTTGTCCAGTAGGCTAACCAATACAAATGGTATAACCAATTTACTAAGTAGCTTGTATGACTAAACAAAATACGTTTCGTAGAAATGGTTCTAAAATGCATTGCAGATAGACCCAGAATATCTTTTATACTACAGATCTTATGGTACTTAAATAATTATTAATAAAAACCAGGCAACCTATATGGTAAATAGAAGTTAGCAAACCACCCGTTATTTATTTTAGTCAACAAAAGAAAAAAGCTTGTCAGCTTCTGCTTTTTTGAAAAGTCCTGGTATTTTTGGAAAAGGGAGAGTTAAGTAGGGAGTGTCTTGATAACACTAAAGAAAACATGCCAAGCTTGATAACCTTTCTCTGTGTTCTGGGGGCTTCTTATCATTCATGTGCATAAATCACTTGGTAATGTCAAGAATACTTTTAATTGAGGGAGAAAAAAAAATGTGTCAACCTGTTTCTTGGTCTGGGAAAGAATGGAATTTTTCCTTTAAGTTCTGATTTTTTTGTGTTTTTGCAGTTGGTTTGGAGCATGTATTTAAGGGGTTTTTTTTTTGGTTTTGTTTTTCTTTAACATTTTGCTAGAATCTACTTTGCAGCATTACTCCCTTTCCCCTTTGAAGGATAGGATAGGTATGGAATCCCTTACTATTGGGTTGTTGGAAAAGTCATGACGTATTTTTTCTGTTTTTCGTTTCAAAAATGCATCATAACTTTTCCGACTATCCAACAGTGTGTCACTGTGTAAAATTCTATGCATTCGTTGATGGAAGAGGTTAGAATACATTGTTGTAGACTCAGACTAACTGGCAGCAGAAACTTTTTTCTGCACATGTGAAACAACTTCNCATGATAAATTAGTTTTCTTGTAAATTTTTAAAAATTAGTTCATAGTCTAAAGGACGCATATTTGATTTGATTCTCTTAGAACTACATGATTTAAAACATAACATTATTTCAAGGAGAAAAAATATATTTTAATGTGAGAAAAATAAATATTTATGGAAAAAGAATTTAAACTCCACCTTCATTATCTAAACAGAATGCATTAAAATGTAACTTAATCAAATAGGATTATTTTAACATCAGAAACCTATATGCTGGTGGTTTTTATGTTTGACATCAAGATAGGGATGCCATACAATGAAATGTTATATTGAAAATGGATTTTGTTCCTACTATGCCGCCCTTCAGCAAATGCCAATATTGCCAGGAAAAAAAAAGGAAATTTACTGTTTGCTTTATTTTAATTTCCAGGCATGGTTTATGAGGGGGCGGTTGATGTTTTGGAGGATTTCAAGTTTCTGGTAATTGACTTCACCGTACACTTGAGACCAGAACATTCCACTCCTTCCTGTTTTCTGGGACTCGAACTGCCCGTTAGCCAACCCTGACTCAGATACGAGCTTACAGCGTATCCTTCCAATCCTCTGGGTGAAAGAGAGACAAAATGCTTTTTATAGGCAGGATCGAACTTCTTCATCTATTGGAATTTCTATTTGAATCCTATGGATTGGCAAATTGGGTTCCTTTCATTAAGTTCTTTCCCATTCTGGATGTGGAAGTAGGCATGGAGAGGTTAATCAAATTTCACAGAGCAGACCAGCGTGGGGTGGGAGAAGAGGACTCGGGCTTGTTGAGAAGCCTTACATGCCAACTGGAGGGGGGCAGATGCTGGGTGGGAGGGAGCCTTTGGGTGCTGGCAGGAGGTCCAGCCCGCCAGGCAGAACACACACAGCAGGGAACACAAAGCTGTGCAAAAAGTGAGTGTTTGGCAGGCACTTGGCAGTGGGGAGGTCCTGAGGGCTCCAGGGCAGGTGAGTAGAGGAAATCCAGGAGCAGACCTGCACATGGCTACTTCCTGTCAGCTTTTTTGTGGTCTGACGCTGGTATCAGGCCTGCTTCCTGGGCTAGGATTTTGGCAAGACCCCAGTTGTTCTGAGATGTTTTCACTGGTAGTGAGGACGTGCGGAAGGATGTATATAGTCTACCTTTATTGCAGACATTACCAACACTGACTAAAAGAACCTGACCAGAGGAAACAGCCATGTTGACTTAAAGGATTCCCAGCCACCATACCTGAAAAACCAGGGCGTGGGGAGTGTGATGAGGTGTTGATGGCTTACAGTGCTGCCCCTGAAGCTAGGAGTGGGATGATCAGTCCCACCCACACCAAAGGCACTGGGTAGCTCCCCAGACAGGAAGTGGATGGTGGGAAGGAAGGTGGCGGTCATGCAATGTAGGAACCCACAGGGACGCCATCATGGGCTTTGGGCTGAAATTCACCTGGGGCTGCCCTCCAGGAGGCTGTTCACCTTGGTGAAGGGCTCCATTGGTCTGGAGAAAAGTGTGGGCAGAAATGCTGTTGACTGGTGGTGGNTTACCGTGTTGCTAAAATTAAAAGTAATAATTTATCTTTTGACTAAAATACCAATATAAAAAAAATCAGCTTTTCTTTTAATGCTGCACAATTAGCAGCTATCCAAACATCTCATGGTAAACATATTAAAATCCACACTGTATTTTTGGTAATAAAATGTACATTGAGATACTCTTCATTTTGTAAATTAGGTAATCCCTGTAACATTTGATAGTTGTATTCTCAATTTTTATCTGTAGCTCTACAGTCATTGAGCTGAATAAAACCATGCAATGTAGCAATTAAGAACACCCTATCTTTTTTCTTTTTTTTTTTTTAAATCCACAAGTTCAGTAAATTACAACTTGATTGTCTGAGTAAACAATGTTACCTGCTGTGGGTGCTTTGTGCTTTGTTATAGAACAGAGTTCTGCATGCAAATTAACGACAGTTAGTAATTCTCAACATGACAGAGCACACTTTTCCTATAACTGAAGTCCCTTTTCCCACCCCAGGAAAACAGATTAAGGCAAATGCATTGTCATATTATCCCTTTTCTCCAATTTTTCTGTAAATATATATTTAAACTTTATTGGGGAACAGTGTGTTTTCCCCAGGACCCATCAGCTCCAAATCAAGTTATCCTTCAGTCTTAGTTGTGGAGGGTGCAGCTCAGCTCCAAGTCCAGTAGCCGTTTTCAATCTAGTTGTTTTTTTGGGGGGGGGGTGCAGCCCACCATCCCATGTGGGAGTCCAACCACCGGCAACCTTGTTGTTAAGAGCATGCACTCTAACCAGCTGAGCCATCCGGCCACCCAACCGCAGCTCAGCTCAAGTCGTTCTCTTCCATCTAGTTGCAGAGGGCACAGCTTAGTGGCCCATTTGGGAATTGAACCGGCAACCCTGTTGCTCAGAGCTCATGCTCTAACCAACTGAGCCACCTGGCTGCCCTCCCTTTTCTCCAATGTTTTGGCCCCAGGCAACCATGCCCTCCCCAGCCCTACCCTAAGGGATTCTGTGGAAGTGCTTTCAGGAGACATGCCTGCCTGTGTGCTTTATCACCCCTCTGCTTTCACAGTTGTATTTAGCGATGCTGCACCAAAGCATATACAACCTAATC
>NW_017731415.1:2142119-2197953 GCF_001890085.2 Hipposideros armiger
ATGCAAGTATGAAATACTCAGGGCTTCTTAAGGAGATGCACTGGCTCTCCTTTCAGCCTTCTTCTTCAGCCTGCTTGGCTGACAGATCTGAAGTGTGATTTGAGGGTCTATGGCAGGAAGCAGCCAGGACTTGGAGCCATCTGGAGCTTGGGAGAGTAAGCACAGGGTGAACATCTGTTGGAAACTTAGTGGAGATATCTAGCACACTGATTTACAGCCCTTTAGGGAGCCGGTGTTCAGAACGCAGACTCATGAGGAAGCTGGTGTCTGGCAAGAGTCGGGGTACACAATTGAGCTTGATCATCAGGACATATGATAAGTCCGTCTAGCCCGTATTCTCTGCCAAATTGTAGATCTCTTATTTGGGCCACCAAAACCAAAACAAGACAAAAATGCAATAAGGCAAAATTTAAAAGCCGACTTATCATACATCAAAATGTGCATGGTGATATTGAAATAAAATTGATGCTTCTAAGCATTATTAGTGTGCAGAAGCTGAGAGCATGCACTTTGAAGTGAGACCATTGCAGTTTATAGTTGCTGTGTGACTGTGGGCAAGTCACTTGCCCTGTCTGTGCCTTTGTTTGCTCACCTGTAAAAAGGGGATGATAGACATAGAATTTAATTTTTGGGTTATTTGGAGAAGTAAATGAATTTTTTATATGTGAGGAATCTAAAAATGGCACCCAGAAAATGAAACACTGCATAAATTGTGTGTTTTGTGTTTTCCCTGGAGTTCACGAGTATGCATCAAAACCAAGAACACCCACTTCCCTGTCAGAAAAAAAATGCCTTTGGCTGCTATCACTTGCTTTTCTTCCTCTGCCAACACCTCCACCATCACTGGCTTGGTTTCCTTACTCCTTGAGTGGCTTCAGAATGTCCCAAATTGGCACTCTGCACAAATGGGTTCCCACTTCCTGAGTTGCTCTCCCCACACACCCCTTCCCAAAGCTGGCTTCTCCTCAGCCCTCAGGCTGTTTCAGTGTTGGCCCCATCAGAAAGGGCTTTCCTGACCACCTAATCAGGTACTCATTGGGTTCCCCCCCACCCTGTTATCACTCTAGTATCCCCGTTTCTCAGCCCCCCACCAGGATTTGTAGTTACATATAACTTGCTTCATTCATTCATTCATTCATTCATTCATTTATTTTTAATTGGGGAAGTGGACAGTGTTGGGAAATTGGGGAAGGAGACTATTGTGTTTTTCCAGGACCCATCAGCTCCAAGTCCAATCGTTGTCCTTCAGTCTTAGTTGTAGAGGGCACAGCTCAGCTCCAAGTCCAGTTGCCATTTTCAATCTAGTTGCGGTGGGGGGATACGCAGCCCACCATCCCCTGTGGGCGTTGAATGGGCAGAGCACGAGCTCTCACCAGCTGAGCCATCTGGCCCACATGGGAATCGAACCTGCTGCTCAGAGCTCGTGCTCTAGCCAACTGAGTCACCGAGCCAGCCCCATATGACTTGCATTTGCGTTGCACCAGGATCTGTATTCCACACTAGATGATGAGTTTCATGGAGCATGTCTCATTTCTGTTTGAGTCCCCAGTGCGGATCTAGCGTCCCACACCAGTGTACAGTAGGCACTCCGTAAACACCGGTACAAAGTAAGAATAAGTAAGTGACTGAATGGATGGGGTGCTTTATCGAGTATATTCAACACGGTATGAACGCTACAGGTCTTCCATCTGAGCCAGTCCCGGTTCTCCCCTGATCCCACTGGCGCCCATTCGCTTTAGTTTACATTGTAATAGGAGTGAAAGAGAAATCATGGAGGTCATCAAATGCCTCCTTTAGAGAAGAGATAAATCCTTTCCCTCCTGGTTTGGTATCTTATTTTGGTTGGGAGTGAAGGAGAAGGAAGCAGAACCTACTCGCCTTTCTCACACCGGGCAAGTTCCGTGGGGATTCTTGCCATGTGGATGTGCGCCATCTACTGGTCGAATCGGGTGGCTACATTCATTTTAATGGAGGGTGATGCCCATCCAGCCTCTTTAAAAGCAGCTGAGACCGTGCTGGGATTTCTGTCACACGTTTTATCCTGCTGGCAACAAAATTAATGGTAAAGAGCATGGTTTGCGTACGGAGCACACATTTTAGCATCCCTAATGCCTAAAATTTCATCAGGGTTGCACTCAAGCTGTTGTGTGGCCTTTGCAAGTTTGAAGTTAGTTTCACACTCGTGTCCACAGGTCAAAAATCTGTAGTTTAAAATCAGTGTTCACTATTTAGTTGTTCCCTGTGTAAATTTTGTTGACCAAAGTTGCAGCATTTCCCTGCAAGATATCTCAAGGAGATGTGGGCATCACACCCAGTTTTCAGTCTTTCTTTAGGGGTCACGGGTTTCTAAGAGAAAAGTTTTAGGGAGAAAATAGAATCTCCTTGCTCTCCTTACACACACACACACACACACACACACACACACACACACACACACACACACACACACACACACACACACACACACACACACACCCCAAGGCTTAAATTGCTTATTAAAAGGCTCAATAAGTAAATTGGAAAAGGAGGAAGGAATTTGCTGGTTTATGTAAAGAAACATGTATATTTTAAAGCAAGAACCTTGTCCCTTTGTCAATAAATGTTTTATATCTTAGCTTCCATGCCTGGATACCTTGGCGTAAATTATAAATTAGCTTGTAAGCAGACTTAGCAAAGGATGCCCAGCCGGTCTGTGGTCTGACGGCCGAGTGGGAGGCCCTTCTGACATCGTGCTGTTTTGCTGCTGCTGCTGCCACGTTTGGAAAGCATGTCTGAACATGAAATTGGGTGGGCATTTTATATCTTTTAATTTGTGCTGTGTGACAAGGACCCATCCAACATATCCGCCCATTAGAGTCCCTCCTCATACCCGGCCCCTGCTCATGTCCGCATCAGAACTAGCAAGAAGAACACAAAACCATCTTAATTCAGTTTAAGTTCACTCACTCTCAATTATCGGGTTTAAAAACAATTAAGTAGTTGCTAACTTATTCTTCCTCATTATTATTCCTCCGAGTCTCCTCAACTCAACCTCCCAAGGGGAAGGAAGGTTTTGAACAAGGGTTTTGTGCCTGTGTGTTTGATCACTGAGTTATTGACTAGAGGATTTCAGTGACAAGTAAATTGAATTGACGTGCAGCTTGATTTCGTTTTTCTCTGTTCAGGATGATTTCAGACAACTGAGCATGTGCCTCCCACCCTATCAGAGAAGATGAGAGGGAGAGAGAGAGAACGCAAGGCTAGGGATAGAGTAATTTATCCAGAACGCAACAATCAGAAAAACCTAGAAATAAAAACCATTGCAATGTCAGCATGCATGTAGGTTCTGTTAAGGTTTAGCAGTACTTTATTGGAATTACCCATGGGAACAAGCCCCGAAATGAGAGTATTTTCAGTGCTCAGTACTTTGAAAGAGCTCATCTATGCCCCTTTTCTTCTTAAGACATCAACTCCTATTGCCAGGAAGTCCGGCACGTTCTCATACTTGCGATTCAGACAGCCCGTGTCTGGATCCTCTCCTTTACTGGCTTTATAATTCCAGGCAAATTCTTGGACCTCTGTCAGCCTCTGTTCAGTTGTAACATGGGGATAACGGGACTAACCGCAGATTGTGACACTCAGATTGTTTCCCTCTGTGTAAAGCAGTCCGCACAGCGCTTAGTGTCTGAGCGCACTGTAAATTGTAGTGCTTGTTACACTGCTATCATCATTGTTATTTCTGTGTGGGAAGGCATTATTTTGTAAGTGTGTGTGTGTGTGTGTGTGTGTGTGTGTGTGTGTACACACACACACACACATATATATATTTTTTTTTCTTTTTTGACTAAGAGCCTTTCCTTGGACTCTTAACCATCAGTTTTCTTATTCTAGGCAGGACTTTGATTTAAAGAATGGAAAATGGTGTACTTTGTAGCATTGAAATTATATTATCCCCCAACTTTTTTCTTCCAGTTTTTGGTTTTTTTTTTTCTAAGGGATTGGGAGCTTTAAAAATGCAGGTGGCTGTGCAGTCTGGCGTGGCCTCACAATATGATCTTTATTTTGCTGTCTCGGAGGTTGAGGGTAGGTCCTATAATTCCTAAATTAGTCTAGGAGGCAGAGGGATGAAAACAGTGTCTTTGTTGGCCAAATCCCAGTTGGGGATTTTCTTTCCTTCCCGACTCCAATTTAAACTAATGCCTTAAGAGCTGAAATTCCCTCTTCACCCCTCTTACCTTAAGGACTGTCAGTCAGTGGGAAGGACTCATCACTGTGGCAGAAAGATTCCTTTAAAGGGTCTCTCCTGGCCTGGCCCCACAGAGGTCAGTACTCGAGGCCGAGCCAAAGCCAGGGCCCCTGGGGTTTCTCCTGCGTGTGCCATCCCTACAGACACTCGGCCTCCCTTTCCTCTTGGTCCACGTCTCCTTCATGGCAAGGCTGCCTCTTTCCTGCAGTTGTCATTTCCTGCAGTTGTCATTTTTTAGTCTTGCCTGATTTTCCTTCACCCTAGAGATGCTCGATGTTAGGGCAAAATACAGGCATTCAAGCTGCTCGCAGCGTTGAGGGAGTTGGGGCTTTGGCTTCTAATTACTGTGAAAATATGATTATTTAGGGACTTGCACCGTCGCTACCGAGCCTGCGGAGTTTTGCCGCAACAGGAAAAGGGGCTTATAAATAAGTGCTCACACAGGTGAGCTGGCAGGTCCTGGGGGAGGCGCAGGTAAAATGAACTGGAACAATCTGAACTCCCTTTCATTAACTCTAATCAAGATGTTAAGTCTCTTTTCCACCGCCGCTTTTCTCTCTGTAACGTGGGCTAAGGTCTGCTGCCCGTTAGCGATTGCTTTGCACAAGTGTGTGGAATCTAGAATCCTCTGACAGGAAGAGCGTGTTTAAGAGAACGCCTTTATCTGTCGACACCCAGTCTTGGATCACACTCATTTTTCCAGGCAGCAATGAAGCCCCAAACTTCGTGTTCCTGAACAGCCTGTGGATGTAGCCCACGTCATCGCAAGGTATTTTTGACTTGTTGAGACGACTGGTTGTGGTGTGTGTCCTTTGCTTGCCCACGTGTATTACTATTTTAAATTTATCGATGGCCTTCACACCAAGCCCCTGTTGATGGCCTTTGACAGTTTGCTATCACCCCTGCTCACAGGACTGCATTTCCAACCCCCGGTCCTGCGTGGCCCTGACCTATCCTTTAGGTCTTTGCTTAATTCCGTCCTCCTGAGGTCACATTCCCCTTCTACGTGCTCTCGTAGACCCATTCGTCTCTCCTCGGAACACTCACCACAGTTACTGACCATCAGCCTCCCAGACAGGACAATACATTCCACAAGGTAAAGAAATGTGAGGATGAGGGGGATTCCTTTTTGCTCGCCCAGTCCTTTAAATAGGTTCACAATAAGTATTATGGGTAGGGCGAAATCGATGAACACGTGAGTGACTGAAATGTCAGTCTCACCTACAGCATTTGTGTCCCTTCCCTATCGTGGTTATATGGCCGTAGGGACCCTCACGCCATCACAGGGGCGCCACACAGGTTTATTAGGTAACTAAATAGCATGGTGTGGGTGTCGATACCAAAG
Source organism: Hipposideros armiger (assembly GCF_001890085.2). Taxonomy (NCBI): domain Eukaryota; kingdom Metazoa; phylum Chordata; class Mammalia; order Chiroptera; family Hipposideridae; genus Hipposideros; species Hipposideros armiger. Next base: position 2,147,690 of record NW_017731415.1, read on the forward strand.
GCCTGCCATGGGTTGGGAAAGTAAAAGTTACGTAAGTTCTTAAGAAGAGGCCTCAAGGTTTCTGGGTTCCAAAAGTGGGTCTGTCTGGGATAAAATAGAGCCAATAAATAGCCATTTGTTTCTCACCTGCTCTACCTAACTCCTCCAATGTTGCGAGTAATACGTTAGACAGGGGCTGACCTTGGGAAGGATACCACCTCTAATTCAAAGCCAGATGAAAGACCTGGTGTGGTGCCAGGCACATCTCTGGCTAAAATACCATAAATCAGCCCCATCGAGTCCATGGTGGTTCTCATGGTGTCTCTCAAGACAGAGCTCACTTATCTAGTCCACAGGACATGTCCAAGAAGCACTCTAGAAGGGAGGCAGTGTGCACACTGTACAATAATTTGGGCCCAACGCTCTGAGTGCCTGAGTTCAAATCCCACCCAGCTGCTTATTCAGTGAACCTAGACAAATTAGGTGCGATTCTCAATTTCCTCTTCTATAACATAGGAGACATAATACTACCAACTCATAGGGTTATTAGAAGAGCCAATGGCCAAACAGACCTAACGTGCTTTGCAGAGCGTCGGACAGAGAATAAGCTTACAATCAATGTTATCAATAATTATTACCACCATTGTGATTGATTGCAGGAGTTTCCATTGCAACCCCAAGCTAGTCCCCACGAATGTTTCTTAATCCTATCCCTTTCAGATTATACTGAGACCCACATTTCCTTCCTCCTGACCTTTCTGCCCACATGCCTTTGGCCCAGACATCTACCGTGAGCACCCAAACATGGCGTCTAAGAATGGCACCAACTATACTGCATCACGCCTTATCATATCTTAACTAGGCCAACTTGAAGTGCCTGAAAATCCATATTGTACCGTGATTGGGGGTGTGTGCACACTCTGTACACAGGCATAAATAAATGAAATAATGTTGACAGTGTGTGTGTGCCCAGCCAGATTGCTCTGCTTTCTTAAATCATTTAAGCACACTTTATCTAATGGAACGTGTTATGACTTCAGCAGCTTCAGAATAAAAGTTGGAGGAAAACAAATCTGAAACGTGGCACCATCTAAAACCCCCATAGTTATTTAAGGCAGCTTAAGCACTTCCACAGAAAATGGGCTCTGTGGAAGAAATAGACACTGCTCTTAGAGCATGAAACCTCGTGGGTTTTTTTTCCTTTTTCTTTTTGCCTTAAAAAAAAAAACCCTTCTTTTATTTTTAGGTGTCGAATGAGAACGGGACTCCAAATCTATTTTCAAGCCGTCTCTTCCTTTCTCTGCTTGCTCAGAACTCTCCTTTTTATCCTGCTTCTGCCCCTGGTGGAGGTGTCTTGGGCAAGTTCCTTGACCTCTGCTGCTAGCTTTGCTTTTTTACATCTGCGATGTTTGGCGTGAACGATCTTGGTGGTGCCTTCCAGCTGTTAACACTTTCTTTTGATTTCATCATTTCTTTCCTTGTTATGACTGAAAGCACAAGTGTTGTGCCTTAAGCATGAGATAGGCACGTATTCCTTGATCAAGTTGAAAAACCTTCTTCACTCTCCACATTCCAGGACTCTTGGTTTGGGCTCAGAGCGTTACAGTTGTTTTTGTGCTATGGGTAGGCTGGGTTTCATGTCTGTTTTTCGTATTTCATTTCTTAGACCTTATTGGACATATGGCCATTTGATCTTGGGAGAGAATACTGAGTCTTGACTCACACCGATGCTCTTACCCTTGGCATGCTTTTAGAAACCCACAGGTGGGGTCCTGGGGCTGCCCAAGTCACTATTAATGAACCAAACTGCCCAAAATGCTCCAATGGCTGCCTTTTGGCACTTGGCAGGAAACCCTTTTCTGTGTTAGTTTCAAGGATGTCAGATATCATTACCCTCAAGTATTAAAAATTTCAAAGAAAGGAGGCAGTGTGTTTGATTTATAGAATGATTATCCAGCTTTAGCTCTCACTTGGCGTTAGCAGTGGTTTTGCAAGCACTCGAAAATTAAATCCATTTTTTATGGCACTACAAGGTATTATCTCACAGCAAATGATAATTAAACACCTGTGAAATCAATTACCCCTTTAAGCAGAGAAAAAAAGTTTTCCAATTATGTTTTCGCACCTCCAAAACTTTTATAATTCCGAAACCAACAGTCATGGAGAGGGACAGGGTCGATGGGTGTTGGGGAGTCAACTTTCCATAAAGACCGTCCCTAAATTCTGCTTTGACTTAATTCCAAGTAAAGGCACTCAGCTCCCTTCCAGAGAGGATGCGATCACCTTCGGAGCTGAGTCTTAGCAGCAAGCAGCTCCCTATCTGACACAGCTGAGCTGTCAGCTCCTCTACAAAGAAACTTACTCACTTTGTGTTTGGATGCCAAGTTTTACTTGACAGTTTATGTAAAAGCCAAGATACCTTAATGGAAACCAAGCAACAAGACGTTCCATGTGACAGAATTGCTCTCTCTTTAAAGGCTCCGTAGCCAACACTTCTGAGCCATCTTCATTACAAATTCTAACTCTGAAAACAGACTGGGTGATAGCTGAAAAGTAACAGTGGAAAACTGAAAATCATGATTGGCCTCTCAGCCCCACAGGATCATGTGTGTTTAATCACTGGCTCCAAGAACAAATTAGCTCTTCCAGATGCTTCTTTTGGAAGATAATCTGCTCTTCTGAAGCCCTGGATGGATTTGGGGGATAGGCCATAACAACTTGGGACTCAGAAATCAGAAAAAGAAACAAGTGATGCCAGGCCACTGACATCGTCTGTATTATGCCTCATTATGTACAAAGACCACTCCAAGAAAACGTTTGCCCCGTCCTAATACTCATATGTGCTTTAGTTTGCATAATGCTCTCATGTACACCGTCTCGTTAGATCCTCAGTAGGCCTTGTTAGGTAGGCCACACTAATATGATTGTCCCATTTTATAAATGAGCCTGGTTTCAGAAATAAAGTGCCTTGCTTAAAATCAAATAGTTAATGACAAAGTCAAGACCAGAAACTACATTTTCGAGAGACTCGTTTGTGCAGGTTTTGTCCTATCGCTCTACATAAACATCTCTTAAAGACGTTCTTAAACAATTTTTCCCCCTAAACACATGTTTAATGGAATCTTGCTTTCATAGCAGATGGCATTTGGAGAAATTGACAAATCTTAACATCAACCAGAGAAGTAAGGCTGGCATTGCAGAAAACAACGATGAAAGAGAATGTTTCTGCATTCTTTTAGAAACTTGTCACATGAATTTTCCTTGCGAACATGGCTACCAACTTGGGCGTTCTGACCTCCTAGGCATTGTTCCCTGAGGAATGAGAAAGAGATCTGGCATTCACTCAACAAGCATTTCTTAAGATTACTGTGGTCCAGGCACAGGTCTTAGAGCTTGGGTCACAGTGATGAATAAAAACAGGTAAGCTCCTGCTCTCATGGAGAATACATTGTAGTTTGAGAGAAAGACAGTGAACCAGTAATATTCACAAATATCCTGTGTGAATTCAGACAGTGGTAAATCCTGACAGAGATGAAACAGGATAATGGGACAGTGAGTGCCAGGAACACAGGCTGGTCTGTGAGGGCTTCTGAGGAGCAACTGTCTGAATGTTGATATGCATCTTGGTGTAATTTGGGAGAAGAATGTTCTAGGCAGGCAGAGGCTATATAGCAAGTACAAGTCCAGGAGACAGTAATGAGTATGGAGTGTTGAGAAACAGAGAAAGACCATGGAGCTGTAAGTGGTGAGGGCAATCAGAGTTGTGGGCAAAGGCCAGTTCTCATGGAGGCCTGACGGCCAGAGCAAGAGTTGTGAAGATTATTCTAAGTGCCATGAGGAGGCATTGGCGGGCTGTCAGCCTGGGAATGAGCATTTTAAATTGATCCTTGGTTGCTCGATGGAAAATGGATTGAACCTATAAAGACTGCACCTATTCTCCCCTGAAGCTAATATGAACCAGAGTGTGTTTCTCGTTGCTCTGCTCATGTGGAGACCCACAGGAGGAGTAGAATTAAGGAGCTATAGGAAAGAGGGGTGTGAGGAGACCCTGGTTCCCATGGAATTACAAAAACCATTAGGCCTTTGTATCTTTGTTTTCCTAGCATTCAGCGAGCTACCTGACATCAAGGAACTGCTCAGTGTTCATTGATCCAATAAGCAAATATCAGGGCATGAAGGCATCTTAAGGGCCATCTGGTCTACCTCTCCCCTATCAGATGCTTAATTGTTTTTCTCTGTCCCACTGCCTCTTCCCAAAATGAGGCCACCGAAGAGTTGGCTAACTCCTTAGCTGCTTCTCAAGGGGAACTGTGCTGAGTAGAGACGGCTGGAGGAAGAGCTGGAGGTGACTCAGCTTCACAGACAGGCTTTGTCTCCCAAGGCACCATTGTGCTTCTGCCAAAGGCAATGGCAGAATCTAGATTTATGGGCCTGCCCAATCTCCAATGCCCAAACCCTCGTGGGAAGGTGATCTGGTAAATAAACACTATGTGGCCTTCAGTCATTAGCCACAACACGGACCTTTATGTCCCATGGACACACGCATCCACTATACGTTTATATAGTCACATACCCCGAAGGGAAATATTAAGCTTTCCATAGGCAACTCGCTTCACGCAGCTTTTATATTATGTTGGCGGCCTGTCATTTCTTGAGATGGCGCCATCTCCACCGCCACAGGGTTCTGAGGTCTCATTTGCTTCTTCAGTGCCTAGGGCCAGGAGTGAGCTGACCCCTGACTGTCAAAAAGTCAGAAGGTGGATCCCAGGCAAAAATAGGAGAGGCGATGGGAAAGTGAGGTTAACTGAAGCAGCCATGATTTCATTAACTGTAATTGGATTCTCCAGGTATTTGATAATCACTTATGTGCAAGGACCAGAGGAAAGGCTTAAGCGCTGACGAGGAATGCAGGGCATGCGAGATTCGCCACTGGGCAGCCCCTGCGTAGCGCCTACTCTGGTGTTCAGGGCAGCCCAGCACGCATTCCAGACATTTCTCCTAACCCCAAGGCTTACCGAGGCTGGCTGTACTGGCAAGAATGTCTTGGCTCAAGAAGGGAAGTGGTCAGAATATTGGGGCAAGCCCAGTTTTCGTTGGGGGATGGGGAGTCACTGGATCCATGCAGTGTTTATCATTACAGAGGCCAGGAGGACGTTCTACAGTGTTTTGTTTTGTTTTTTTCCTCCATGTCAGACATGGAGGAAGGTCAAGAGAAGGTTCGGTTTGAATAGCCCTGTGCATATATTCAACTTGATTTGCAATTGCAGGCGTACCTCGTTTTATTGCACTTTGCTTATGGTGCCTCACTGATGCTGCATTTTTTTAAAAATGGAAAGCAAGATACTCCACCAGCAAAAAGGTTATGATTTTATTGCTGTACTTGTTTAAGTGTGGTGTTCGGGAACCAAACCACAGTGTCTCTGAGGTATGCCGATAATGCTATTTATCGGGGCTGGTGAAATGCAAATTTCCCACCTGTATCAGTGTACAGAGAGACGATGGCATTTTTAAGAAGCTGCCAGGCCTTTAGAAATAAAGACAGAGAAGAAGGGATAGAAAATATACAAATAGAAGACAAAAATAAGTAAAGAAAAGGCATATTTTCCATGCTGTACATTGGGCTCAGCCTAAACATTGGAGGGAAACTCATTCTTGAAGAACTGGCGTAATCAAGGACTGGGCATGTTGTTATTAGATAAATAGATTGTTGGAATGAAGGACTTGCTTCTCTTCTGTATCGCCCTTTTGCTTTCACAGCCCCCCACACCCCTAAATGCAAACCAGTGGACACTGAGCACTTTGCATCCACCTGATTGTGGTGTTTTTGAGTGGCTACTGTAGGTCAGACCCTGGGGGTAGGTGCTGATTCTGCAGACAGTAGGACCATGGTAGTGTCTCTTGGGGTCCAGTGTAAGGAAAACAAGAAAATGGGCCAGTTGTTACAGAGCGAGCAATGGACGGGTCAGCCTGGGTGCTATGAAAGCAACAAGAGGGTCTCTGGCCAAGTCTGGGGGATCAGAGGCCTCCTCAAGGAGTGGAAGTGGGGCAGAGAAAAGAAAAAGGGGTCGGGGTTGCGGGCGAAAGTGCTCCTGCCACAGCCTGCTCCCTACGGGCTTGGCCTGTCCCTAAGGAGGAGCTGCCGCCTGAGACTAGATGCTGCGTGTTGCTGGCTCCTGTGCTGCCCGTTTCAGCTTCAGTCCACACTTCCTGGCCCTGCTCCACTTGGCGAGTCTTCATGGCACAGAGCCTGGTGAAAGGTTAATGGTAAGATAATGACCTCGGCCTTCCCAGCTGCCCTCGGGCCTGTCACGGACACTTAGCTCTGCAGCCAAGGCCTTTGTGTGCCTTTTCTAGACCCATTTATCAATCCGAGGTCATTGTTGCTGCCGGCTCTTTTCTTGTCACTCCCTTCCCTTCCCCCCTAGACCCAGGTAGTCCTTTATTTAACATTTTCAGAAATGCTTTATTTCTAACCAGAGAATGTCCTGCAGTTGCATTTATCTCGGAGCTGTTTGAGATTTGGTATTGGTGACTGCAAAAACTCATGCCCCGAAACCTCGCCTCCTTCAGCGCAAGCCTCCCGAAATTAATGTCACCTGGCACCGTGTAGTCAAAATCCGTTTTCACCTTTGCTGGCACTGCGTTACTCCTTCTTTCTAGGCTGCTCTGAGAGACAGCAGACTGAATTGTGGCTCCTGCCCTCCTTGTCCAAGCCCACAAAACCTTTGCTGCTGTACGTCATCGTCTGTGAAATGGGGCCATTTCACATGCGGTTGTGCAGATAACGTGCAATACCGAGCACAGGTTGTGGAGCACAGCGCCCTGCCCACGGGAAACACATCATCAGTGGCGGGATCATTATTATTACAATTGTTACCGTTGATGGCTGTCATATTTTTATCCTCTGCTTTTATGTATCAGCCGTTGAGATGCTGGTTAATGAGCGGGAAGCGAGATGGTCTTCTACCCCTTTTGAAGCATGAGGTGCCCCGGTACATGTATTTATTAATTAATATATGCAGGTAGCAATTACCAGCTGGTCCGAGTAAAATTCTGAGCTGTCAGCAGATGTTTAGGGTAGAGATGGGGTGGGGGAGTTAGACATGATACGGGATTTTATCCAGTGTGCTCAGATGGGATGTTGGAGCCTAAGCATCCTTTCCGGCTCTCTCTTCTTCCCTGTGAAAAGCAGGTAGAACCATGTTCACCTCGCAGTGTGGCTGTGAGGCTTAAATGAGATAATGTGTGTGTGTGAGAGTCAGTACCTGCCTCCCATGGGGGCCCCATGCCCCAGGCAGAGCCCATAAAACGTTACCTTCCTCCCTTCACCATATTGAAATGGATTTTAAATGAACATGAAAAGGTGACGGTGTTCTGTGGAAAGCCAAGTGTGAAAGGGGGTGAGTACAAAGGCCTGCCCCTGATTGTCACCGAGTGTCGCTCTCTGTGGTGGACAGCTTGGGATGGGCAGCTTCATTTTGAGGAGCATAATAAATTCCTAATCCCTGACATGGCTGGGAACCCGGAGCTCCTAGCAGCAGGCAGTGCTCAAAGGCAGAGAATTGCCCATGTGATGCATCGCTTCACCTCCAAATAGCGGGTGCCTTCCCGCTGGGGGCATTGAGTGTTCCCGGGGCTGCAGCCAGTCTGGCCAGCCATGCCCAGCACCACCTGCACCGCCGTCAGCGTAGCTCACCTGTATTGACCCACACCCAGACTTGTGGCAAGTGGCCCCTGCATGTGCGGAAGCACTGTGTGAGCAGGTGGCTTGAAGAAACTGAGGCTCAAGGCCGGCCGAGTGGTGCGTTGGTTAAGAGCTGGCTTAGGATGCCAGAGGGCCCTAGTTCGGATCCCATATATGAGGGCCAGTGACACTGCCCTCTACAGCTAAGATGCTGAACAACAGCTCAACCTGGAGCTGGGCTGCCATGAGTCGCTGGTGACGGTGTAGGCTGCAGCCCCTGCTGTAGTGGGTTGCCATGGGCTACTGTGTGTAGCCAGCAGCTAGCGTGAGCGGCCAGCAGCCGCGACGAGCGGCCATCCATCTGATCTGCCTCACCCAAGAAGAGCGCAATGATGGTGCCAACTTGGGCCAGTGAAGCAATGTCCTCCACAACTAGACTGAAGAACAAAAAGACAGCAACTTGTCTGTTCCCCTTCCCCCAATTCCCCAATTAAAAATCTTAAAAAAAAAAAAAGAAAAGAAACTGAGGCCTAGTGGGCCTGGTGAAGCCTCAAAAACCACGGGGGCCTATACTTTCTCATAGAGATAGTATGGTGGCCGGCTAGACCCATTTGCCAGCTAAAAGATTGGTTCCCACTTATGCATTTCTCAGTTCAAAGCTATGCCTTGGACCCAGTTCATATTATTGCATGTTGTGGTCTTTGAGTTTTCTCAAAAAAAAAAAAAAAAGAAGAAAAAAATTGAAATTTTATGTGTTATATCTGTACAGGCCAATAAAGGGTCTAAGGCACCACGGTTAGTAAATGACCGAGGACCACCTTGAATGGAACTGCTGGTGTGACATGGGGCAGAGCTGTAAGTGGCAGAGAGGGTCCTTTCAAATGGTAGTTGGTTGTTGCTAATGCTTGAAATTAGGTGAACTGCTTAGGACTTCACTCCATAAGAAATGTCATTTCCAGACACTGCACGTGTGTGGGCCGCCCGAGGGGGTAGCATGCTGTCGTCGAAATCAAAGGCCCTTTAGAATCAGAAAGCCTGGCCTTGGCTTCCTGATGGCTCCATAGGGTCACCTACGTTGGCAGGGTTATTGCCCTCTGTGCTTGTGCTCTCCTGCGTAGCTGGCTTTTATCACGTCCGGAAGAGTCCGTGGGTAACGTGTCCTTCTTCTGCCTGAGCCCTTCAGAGGCTCGTGACCACCCACACAGGATCATGTGTGAGCTCCAGGAGATTGCACGCAAAGTCTTTCCAAGGGGACCCCAACAGTATCAGCAACCTCACCCCCCTCTACTCTCGGCCTTACCCACCCTAGATGAGGTGGTTGCTCTCACTTTGGTGCCTTTGTCCCTGCCATGCTATCTCTACCCTCACAAACACCCATCGCCTCCTCTTAGCCCTTTGCCAGGCTGACCCTTGCTCCTCCTTTAATACTTAGCTGAGAGTCTCCGTTCCTCCAATTTCCCCGCCAAAGCCAGGCTGTGGCCCGTGTTTCTCTTCTCTGCATCATCACCACCTCATGCCTCCATCCTACCATGTCCCTCACTTATTATATTAACCATCATTTGATAATACATCTGCCTTTTCACAGGACCGTCAGTTCCTTGAATAGTACGTGACACATGGTAGGCGTGCAACTCATGTTGGTCGAATGAATGAAAAGAAAAAGCAAACAAAAAACGGAGGATGTGCTCACGGATTTCACTATATTCCCCTTCTCCCAATGCACTTTATAGAACTACAACCGTCATTCGTTGTTATTACTGTCTTCATTTTTTTTTCTTCGGGGATGTGATTCAAACCTGGGTGTAAGCAAAGAAAATTAAGTACTTAGGAAGCTGGGAGCTGGATTGGGAACAGAGCAGCTGTAGATGTAAAGTTACTTTATAAATAAATACTTGAGACAAACTGTACCAACATCGTGAGGAGACTAGAACTGTGTGACTACGGAGATGCGAGGCTGGAACTCTTGCCGCTTCCCTATCCTCTCCGATTGGCAAAACGGCACACGCGCATGCCACAGAGGGATGGTGGGAACCTCGGGAGGACCTGTGGGCACCCTGCACTGGCAACATCCTTGTCTGTGTAGCTTTGGCTAATAAGGTAAAACCCTTTGAATTAGAAACTGCTGTTGCGCTGCAATGCACAGCTTCTGTTTTGATGTTAATGTTAAAGAGTCTGCTCCACATTTTTTCCTGGCTGTCTTTGGGATCTGTTCTTTTATGTGTATTGTTACTGGTTTTTAAAAACATAGTTATTCCTCTCGTCCTCATATAATTGATCACAATAACTTGCGATTGCATAGTGCATTTCAGTTTATATTGCGTGGACGTGATCTTGATCTTCACAGCTTTGAGGCTCGGAGAAGTTCAACAATTTGCACAGGGTCCCATAGAAAGCAGTGAGCCCAGAGCCTAGTTCCTCACCCGGGCTTTCTAAGTTCATGTCGGCTGTATTTCCCATTATATTTATTGCCTCCGTTCAACCAAAATGACAATAGCTGCCCTGTATGGATTGCCTCTCATGTGTCCATGCTTTACTCAAAATGCTATTTAATCTCACAATGTAAGTGTGATCTGCATTTTCCCGCATTTTGCTGGGAACCTAGGATTTAGACAACTTTTCAAAGGTCACTCAACTTGAAAATAGCAAAGCTAAAATTCGAACCCAGGTTTGGCTGTCTGAAAAGCTGCTTACCCACTAAGCTTTTAATTACTAAGCTCTTCATTACCATGTCCGTGGTTCTCAAAATTTAGGGGGTGCATCATAATTACCTGGAGGGCTTTGTAATACACAGAATTCTGGGCCCTTCTCCCAGAGTTCCTGATTGAGCAGCCGTGGGTGAGGCTGAGAATTTACATTTCCACCAAGTTCATCGACAATGCTACTGGCTGGGAGAATGCACTTGAGTACCCCTGCACTAGGCCCCGTTCCCCGGTTGCACTGAATTGCTGCCAGCAAAAAATGTGTTTCATGTGGAGGGGAAGGACTTTAATTATGCTTTATTACACGGCCCATTTTAAATGGGGTGTTTCCCATTCATTATCCAATACAACTTTAAGGAGAAAATGGTTATGGCCGTGGAGTGGTACTGGTTTCTCGGTTAAATTCAGGTTCATGTCATTTTTATTGCAGTTTTCTTTGCAGTCGTTTATGAAAACTGTTCTCTGGGTGTCATCACCTATCCAGTGGGGAACTTACTGCCCATCTGAGAAGGGTAACAGAGCCATTTATTAATTAAAGCTGCAAGTTCTCTGAGATTGGTTGCCTCCCTCATCTATTCACCTTCTTCCTGCGGATATCAGGGGTTAATAATCTCTTGTTTTTAAGAAGTTCATGATTTTGCTGTGATTTACATTTCTAAACTTCAGTAATATCACGGAGAATTAGTCCTTTTCAACAAAGATTGCCCCCCTCACTTAACCTGTCGCCTCCCCGTCTTTTTCCCCAATCCCTATCCGCCGGTAATCACTAACCTGTCCTCCATTCCTATAATGTTATTTCACGAATGCTATATAAATGGAATCATGCAGCATATATCCTTTGAGATTGGCTTTTTTACTTAGCTTAATTCCCTTCAGCTGGTTGTGTGTATCAATAGTTCATTTCGTTTTTATTGCTGAGAAGTATTCTAGGCTACAGATGTACCACAGTGTGTTGAATGATTTACCCGTTGAAGGACGTTTGGATAGTTTCCAGTTTGAGGCTGTTAAGGATAACACTGCTGTGAACATCCGTGGACAAGTTTCTGCGTGAAGATAAGTTTGCATTTGTCTAGGACAGATGCTCAGGAGTGCAATTGGTGGGTCATATGCTAAGCCCATTTTTAGTTTTAAAAAAAAACCTGGCAAACCATTTTCCAATATGGCTGCACCCCCTTGCCTTCCCAGCAGAGAGATATTAGGGGTCCAGTTTGACTGCAGGCTCCTCAGCACCTGTCATCACCTGTCATTTTTATTATAGCCATCCTAGTGGCTGCGAAGCAATGTGTCACTGTGGTTGTGATCATCATCTCCCCAATGACGAATGATGTGGATCATCTTTTCATGTGCTTATTGGCACTTTGTAGTTTTTCTTTGGAACAATACCTCTTCAAATCCTTCGTCTGTTTTAAAATTGTATTATTTGTCTTTTTATTGTTGAATCTAAGCGTTCTCTCAGTATCCCAGATAAATTCCCTTTCTCGGGTCTATGATTTGCAAATATTTTCTCCTTTCAATGGATTGTCTTTGCACTGTCTTGATGGGAGCTGGGACAGAGGGAGCCCAGTCTTCTAGACTGTTCTCGCCTGAACTTCTAGAAGGCGGAGATGGTAGGCATTGGTCATGGAGCGGGTCATGGCTCCAATGCCCAGGCGCTCACTGCTCTTGCCGAGATTTGGTAGATTCTCATGAGCGACTGTTTTTCTATTTGTCAGTATGCCCTTAGGACAGTTTCCAGAACCTTTAAATGAATTTTTTAAATAATTATTTTTACGAGTGAAATTGATGTTTTGCTGTGACATACGGCCACAGAGTTCCTGACTGAGTCCGTCCGGAAGGCCAGCCTTCCATAGTGTCCTTTGTACATAGTGTTCTGGGCACGTGCCCCCTGGAGATGTCACACCTTCGCTTCTCTTCAGCCTTTCCCCTTGGTGAGTGATTCTTTGGTAGGTCTAGCAACTGGGAGAAGGATCTCTGCACAATCCCTATATGACAGGAACAGTGCCTGGAACATAGTATTTCTTGAAAGAATGACTGAATAAATGAATGAGTTAACCACCTAGAAGGAAGTAGATGTGGGGTGTGTGAGCCCATGAAAATGGAGAGAGGGAGGTCCGCAGAAAGTGTGAGTGGGAGGGCACCAAACACAGATGTGGCCCAACTAGAACCATTGCCCGCCTCCTCGCGGGGTATCATTCAATTATAGCACAGTAGTAACTTACAGAACCCAGAAGACGCTGGTTCATGGGCTGAACATGGTTAGAAATCTGTAACTCATCATTGCAAGTTATGCATATACGAGTATATGTTCCGTATACGTCTTCGTGTGTCGTTATGAATATAGATAGTAAACACACACGGTGTATACAGATATGCACACACATACATACAGAAGTTATGGAAGGCTTTGGAATAGGGCGATGTTCTCAAAGGACATTCTTCTTTCTTCCCTAAAAATGATAACATAAAGAATAATGGAATGTTCAAACCACCTTTAGTCTTCTAGCTCAGCTGGCTCATTTTGCAGATGAGAAAACGGAGGCCCAGCAAGCTCACGTGTTGTGTTCATAATGTCATGTCTACCGAGTGGGTTCCTGATTCTTGCAACAATACTCATCCCACGCCTCCTGTTCACCTCTTCTGGGAACGAACACAAGCTTTAATCACATAAGCTTCATTGGCTGCATCAGTGAATACTCGTTCTAGACAACCACTTAAAAATCAGCACCCAGGCATAACTGTCATTTGAGTTTCTCCTCTAACTTTTCTGCTTTTCCTCTCCCTCCACAGCTTCCCTAAAGTAAATTCTGCAACTGGCAACTTTGAAACTTGTTACAATCCAGAACGTTAATAGGGTTTTACATTTTTAGCAGCCTAATGATGAGGATGTAGGACCTTCGGTGCTGGTCCCTCAGGGGTTTCTATTCTTGGCATTTATTAAACTTTGCAGTAGCCTGAAGTATATTTGACCTTTTTATATTAAAAAAAATTCAGTTTAAACTGTGTGTGTGTGTGTGTGTGTGTGTGTGTGTGTGCACGTATTTCCCTTTTCTCAATCGAACAGTTAGGAATGTAGACATTATCAACAGTTGAGCTTGAACGTACTTGTCAATATCTTCCTCTGTTTGGTGAGGAAACAAGAATCCATTACCATCATACTTTAATATATTTTTTTTTACTTAGCTAAATTTGAGCCCTCTTAAAAAATCTTTTTTATGTTGAAGTCTACTTTGCAGTTTAATTAATGCATCTAGGGTTTTTATTTTACTCTCAGTGGAGATCATCTTAATCCATTCATGGTGACCTTTTCTTGTGCAAATTAGTTGTACACGCTTGTTTAAGCAAATGGTCCTTTGCATGATGTCTCTCCTTAATGACGGGTTTATAATTGAAAATTGGCTTACTCCCATATGCCTAGTTTGTGGGAGAATATAAAAATAGATGTGGACTTTAAAAATATAAATGTATATATCAGTATCCCAAAAAGAGGAGGGAAGAATCCGATGCCTTCAGGCTATGATTAAATTAGACTATTAAGAGTCAGAAAATGCTGATGACAGGTGATCCTGTCAAAGTCGCGCCTGTCTGACAAGCATTGGAAGCTCTTGAAAGCTGAGAGTGACTTCATCTTAGCTCGGAGAATCTGGGCCTTCACAGAAAACCAGCCATCTTCAGTTTCCCAAGTTTTCCCAAATTCACAATGAACTTGAAAGTGCGTGTTTGTGGAATGTGTTTGTGGAGAAATCACTTTTAAAGTGATAACCCTACACACAATGAAATGCCCCTTGTCTTTCCTGTCCTTCACCAGCTTAAAGAGACAGGTGACACTCATGTTATAGTTTGCATTTTTTTTCAAGTGCAAAAACAGTGTCACACCATTAACGGGTTGTGTGTGAAAGAAACAATCTACTGCGGCCCCGTTTCCTGCACGCCCTATTTTTTTTTTCCTCTCAATATTTCCCTTTCCCCATTTTTTGGCTAGCTCCTTTCCCTCTAAGTCATGTCCGCCACTGTCCCGCAGGAAGATTGGTCTGGGGTAATGGAATGTTCTTGGATAAACGTAGACACTCCAGGGTGAAGGACACTGTGAATGCTCTTTTGTGCTGGGAATGGAGGTTTCCTGAGTAGGGTTTAATAGCATGGTTTTATGGGCACGGGACAAGCGCAGTCTTAGTTTGGTGGATGACACAGCATTACAAAAAGACAACTAGCAGTGATTTTTTTCTTTTTTTTAAGCAAATGGGGACAACACATGTCATCAACACACACAAAAACTCTGATTTTGTAAGCAAAGGCTGAGCAAGCCAAATTGTTACTGGGACCATCAGACTTGTCTTTTTTGGACTGTTTGCAAATGGCCCTGATTGTTTTGTCCAACATGAAGGTTCACATCTGTTCTCCATGCAATAGCCCCCACCCACCCATGGAGAAGTGAGAACAGCCCACCCAGTGTATTTCCCGAGTGGCTCTGGGAATTTCATGCAGGTGTGTGCCCACAGGTGTGCCTCCATCCTCCCCACTCCCCCCCCACCCCCCCGATTCCTAATGGGCCTTTGTTCACTGATGATGCCTCCTCTCCTTTCAGGTATGATTATCGGGAAATGCTGCACAATGCCACTTTCTGTCTGGTTCCTCGTGGTCGCAGGCTCGGGTCCTTCAGGTTCCTGGAGGCTCTGCAGGTAAGAGACCCTGAAACCTCCCCAGAATACTGCTGAGGACCGAAGGCAGGCTGGTGGGTTGAACATTAGCACTTCTCCTGGAATCTAAACAGAATGCATGGTGTACCTTGAACACCTGAAATACGTTTTCCCAAGAAAATCTGTAACATTTTTCATAAGTGGGGGGCGCGGAGAGGATTTACTCCTGCTTTTGGATGTGAGAAGATGACACGGCCGCACCACCAGGGAGGATGGGTTCCTCAGGGGCATGTCTGCAGACAGGGACGATCTGATTGCCACCAGGCAGCCTCGCTGGGCCCTTCACAGAGACCCTGCTCTTTTCCTGGAAGCCAGTCTCAAGAGCAATGGAAATGGCTGAGGGGTGGTACTCCCCACAAGCAAGTTGTCTGTTCTGTCCCCACTCTCAGCTGTTGCTCAGTTCGTCTGAATTGTGAGCGTGATGCCCAGCAGGGTGGTGCTACTCACTCAGCCCAGCTCTTCCTAGTCTCTGCGGTTCAGAGGTTCCAGCTGCAGCTCCAGGACCTCTGTGGAGTCTGCTCATTCACCTCGCCCTGCAGAAATGCCTTCTCCTATTGATACAGCTGTCCAGCTCTCCCACCTGAAAGCTGCAGCCAGCCTTCCTTGATGGACAGAAAGCGTGCTCTCCACCTCTCTCCTCCACTGCTTGTCCCCTTCCTGCTATCGTCTTTCCTCCTCTACGTGCTGCTCCTCACCCGACTGTGCTTTTGTCAGTGCTTCCTAACTGTCAGGATTCTCCCTGTGCTCTGACAGAAGAGATTCCTCCTCTTCGAAGCCTTTTCCAGCACACTGTGTGTTCTGCGAAGCACACCGTCCCAGAGCCTCTTGGGATGTTGCGTGGAGCATTGTCCTCTGGTTTGGATTATGAGTTATGTGGAGCCAAAATTTTGTCACTGGCTTGGTGTTTCTCGGCTGTTAGATCACTGTGCAGATAGTAACGTGGGGCAGCTGGGTTGGATCCCTCCACACGGAAGGGAACATAGCTCTGCTTCAGATGCTTGCAAAGCATGGGGAAGGCGTGTACCCTGTGATCGTTACATCCATTTACATCCCCAAAATGCTTTGTCAGGAATGCTGAGCCCCATTCTACGCTCTGTTGCTCATAACTTTGGGGTAAAGCTCTTGCAAGCAGACCTGGGACAGTTACATTGACAAAACGGTTTACATTCAGGGTTGGTTTTATATGCTGAGATTTTGCTGGTGAAAGATTTTGTTGCAACGGTAAAACTTCCCCAATGAGGGCCGTTGTCTCCATGGAAGTAAGGTCAGCCAAGCCACGTACTAGAACAGAAATGGGGTTTTAGCATTCTAGGGCAAGACTGGCAAATCCTAAAATCTCGGCTGGATACATAAAACCTGCATGTGATTTGACAACTCCTAAAAGCTCACTTGCCTTCTGGCCTCAGCAGTCCAGGATCTATGCAACGTAAGAAATAACCCCTGACAGCGGGGAATGACTCTTGCTGTTGCTTACCTCACACTCACAAAGTCCCCTTCTTTGCACAGGCTGCCTGTGTCCCTGTGATGCTCAGCAATGGATGGGAGTTGCCATTCTCCGAAGTGATTAATTGGAACCAAGCTGCCGTCATAGGCGATGAAAGATTGTTATTACAGGTAAGGAAGGGGTGGTGGGCTTCAACAGATCAGTGGATTATTGCTGCCCCATCCAAACTTTCAAAGATGAATCCAAAAGGTCAGCCCTATAAAATAAATTTTATCAGGAGAAAATTGCCTGTGTCAGGGCAAATAGGAAGTCATTTAATATGACACTGTGCATTTTCCAACACAAAATCTGCCCTGGTCCAGAGACTATATTAGGAAAAGGAAAAGTCGCAGGTAACAGATATGAGCTTCAATGGTGAGCAGAGGTGTATATCCATCCCCTTCGATAGCCAGAATTTTTAGAAATGATACAAGAGAGGTTTTGTGCAATCCTACCACTTCATATTCCTTTCCCCTGTTTCTGTGTTTACCTTCGGATTAATTTTCAGGAAGAGAGAGGCCCCTAGGGTTGATTCTTATAATTAGTGCAATCATTGCTCAAATGCTCCACTCTGGGCACCTGCATGAGAGTCTCTTTAAGATCTGTAATTGAAAGAGCAGCCTCTAATAAAAATGTTTTTCGAATGCATTTTTGGCCATTTAGATTTTTTAAAATTTAATTTTATTGTGGTAAGAACACGTAACCTGAAACCTCTGTTAACAAATTTTGCAGCGTACAATACATTATTGTTGGTATAGGTGCAGTGTTGTACAGCAGGTCTCTAGAACTTTCACCTTGCTTAACTGAAACTTCATGCCCAGTGAATAGTACCTCCCCATTTCCGTCCCCCGAGCCCCTGGCAACCATCGTTCTACTCTTTAATGCTATCATTTTGACCCTTTTGGATCCCTCATATAAGTGGAATCATGCAGTATTTGTCTCTCTGTGAGTGGTTTATTTTACTTAGCATAATGTCCTCGGGGTTCATCCATGTTGTCCTATATTGTGACATTAAGACTGAATATTGTTAAAATTATTCCCTTATTACCCACAGCAATTTACAGATTCAGTGCAATCCCTATCAAAATCCCGGTGGCATTTTTTTTTTTACAGAAATAGAAAAGCAATCCTAAAACTCATATGGAACCATAAAAGACCCCACATAGCCTATTCAATCTTGAGAAAGAAGAACAAAGCTGGAAACATCATATTTACTGATGTCAAGTATATTACAAATCTACAGTCATCAAACAGTATGGTACCAGCATAAAGACAGACATACAAAGCAGTGGAACAGCATACCGAGCCAAGAAGTAAATCCACATAAATACAGTGCACTCATCATTGACAAGGGTGTCTAAAGTTTGAACTTCTCAAGAGCTGCCTGGGAGGGAGATATAATACAGAGAAATCCGAGGGCAGCAATAGTTTGTCACTCAAGGGCAGCTTCGTTACACAATAATATTTAGGTTCTACATAAATTGCCAGGCTCCTTTCTCTAAAATTGTACAATATAATAATGCTTTTCTGTCATGGCATTGTGTACTTTATCTTGAACCACCAACATATTTGTAGAATTATTATTCTTTTTTTAATGCCCTTTCTTTGATATCCAGAAAATTGAGTGTCTAACTTGGTTGTTGATTCTCCTTCTATGCTGCTAGCTGGTCTGCTAGCTGGCTGGGGAAGGGAGGCAGTACCCTCCCTAAAGTAACAGGTGAAATATCTGTAACTAAGGAGACCATGGGTTAGGTAAGCCAAGCTAGACACAGCTCCCAAAGCATCCTGTCTGCCTGCCGCTCTAGTCTGGGATGTTAGTGGCCTCTGGGACCACCAGAACAAATGAGAAATCTGTGGTCTCTAGCCGTGTCCTCTCCACACAGAGATAGGGTGTGCCTAAAACAGTGACTCATGAAAGGCCAATCAAAAGTGATAAATACGGTTCTTTGCCATGTTGCCTTTTTCCCTTTCATGTTTTTGAAAAATAATGCATGCTCATTAAAGGAAATTGGGGAAAGGAAGGGAATAAAAACCATGAGCCAACATTCTCCATTTGCACACCAATGTTCCTGTGAATTCGACAGGAATAAGTTGGGAGTTTATCTTTGAGGTAGAGAACATTTCAGGGTACTTAATTGTGGTTGTCCATTTTCTACCATTTCACCAAAGTTGATGTGTATTTCACCTTCCGAAGCAACCATTTGGCGTGACTCTGAAGATTTTGTTTTTCATTCTGCGCCCACCCAAAGTTGCTAGTATTTTCCCCTCTCATATGCAGCCTGTCTTTGCACAGCTGCCTCCATATTGAACAGCGACTGCACTGCCGTTGACAGTGGTTTTAAAGAGCTGGCAATGAGCCCAAATGTCTGCTCTGGGAAATGTTTTTGTTATGTTACAATTTTTCATTTCCTGTTTTAGAACAGCTCGGATGTTTTTATTTGCATACGTTCTCGTCATCATGTCACAAGAGAGCTCCGTGTGGCTTTTCTATATCTATTTTGGTGGATCCCATGAGTTTTGTTACTATGCACGACTTTTTATTAAGACTTCATTGAGTTCTGCAGCTTCCAAACAATCTGGCCAACTCAGAATTACTTTATCACTTTCCCATACCTGTACCTCAGGACAAGCAGATTAATAACCAAGAGCCAAATGCCATTAAGACTTGGAACTCTGTCTTTTCAATCGGAATTATCTTCTAGAACGCTTTGCAGAGCACTGTCAGACACTTGTATGGTGCACACAAACAGGTAGAATATATTTCACCTGGTGAAGGAACATCAACATGTGACTTAAAAAGAGGGGGGAGTGTTAATCCATGATATTCCCTTCCTCCTTTCATAACCAAAGCCTACTCTGTTTTCCGGACACCACATAGTGAAGATAGCTTTCAGCATTTTTCTAATGGACTGGCTCCTCAGGCCCATGATAAAACAATGAAGTCAACTTATATGACACTTGGAAAATAGCGCTGACATTTAGAAGAGGTCATGATTATGAAAATCGAGTGGAATAATAGCTGTCTTTGTCAATCTAGGTAATTTTCTCAGTGAGTAAATAAAAATTTGTTTTGACTCCTCGAAGATCCATGATATAAATGGGTTCTCTACCTTCTCCAAGGATATTTTATTATACTTCCACTTGACCTGAGCTCTGATTTCAGGGTAACGTTTGCCTGCCAGTGTTTCTCCTTTACCTGTCACCTTCATGCTTCTTTAGTGTTGGGCATCCAGGTACCCACTTTGGGGCACAGATTTTACCATCTGCTTTTAGTCAAGGCCAAAGCGAGTGAGCTTGGTCTTCTGTTCTTATGGTGAAGCAGTTTTATCGCTCCTCTTGGAGTAATTCTACCACCTCCTCCCCTTCCAGCAGAAATTCAGGTGTAGTCTGAGTCTCAGTTCTGTCGGTAACTTTCTTATTAAAGCAGCAAACAGAACATTCCCGTTGCAACCCAGGCCCCAGGTCTGTCTAATTAGTTATGCATTAGGGAGGCAAGCATGCAGAAAGAGGTGAGCATGAAAGGGCAGTTACTAATCATAGGGAGTGATACTAGACTCCCCTAAGAGTATAGACTCCGTCAATGAAAGAGACCTCAAACTGTTGTGAAGATGGGAAGCAAGCCCAGGAAACTCACCAGAAACCCAGGAAGTAACACTTCAAAGCTGGTCGGACCCAAGCAACGTCACATGCAGACATTAAGCAAGTGGTCCAACTTTGAATCTCATCACCCTTGTGTCAGTCATTGTAATAGCAGTAGTCATGAATGTGATATTAATTAAGCTTCCTGTGCCCTAGGAACTGTGCTAAGCACTCATGTGTCCTTCATGACAACCTTCCGATGTTAGTCCCGTTGCTCTTCTTAAGGGTAATGGTACCACCTCCTTCCTTCCAGTGGAAACGCAGATGGAGTCCGAGTCACAATGCCATGGTTAACTTTCTTCTTAAAGCAACAAATAGAACATTCCCATTTGCAACCCAGGCCCCCATTTTATAAATGAGGAAATGGAGTCTTTGAGAGATCCAGTAACTTGTCCAAGGAAGTACAGCTAGCTGGTAAATGGTGGGGCCCGGGATTCCAACTTGTTCTGTCCAACTACTGTGTCTCGTGCTGAACCATTAAGTGATGTTGCTACTGAAAATAGTGACATTCCTATGGTGGCTTCAGATGACCATGTTCAAGTCTGCTCTGTAACTACTACATAAAAGCCGCTCTTGTAGCCTTAAAATGTGTAGCCGTATGGACAGGACACAGATTCCTCCTTTAGAGTTGTGTAGCATGGTGGAGAGCAGGGATGACTAAACGCATACATGGTTGGAAAGATGGTGTTAGATTGGGGTAAGTGCTGGAGCCAAAAAGAGAGTTCTGAGGGACAGAACAGCTCTGGGTTGGGGGCTGTGGGGGGAGGTAATGTGTAGTCCCTGGCATGGCATGTCACAAAAGCACTTGGGGATGATATCTTTCAGCCATTCCCTAAGGCCTGTAGCTCCAATTCTGTAAAATTTGGTTGTCTGTGCAAGATCGAGGATTTGTGGGACTCAGGGGACAATGGCAATTGCTACCGTGAGAACACCCTAAGCAACTGATGAGCTCCCTCTGAATCTTAGTGGTGAGCTCTCACTTTTCATGCGTGAAAGGTCTTTAAAGCTGATTCCCAATAAGTGCTGCTTTGTACCTGACACCTCTTAAGGGCTTTTGAACCTGGAGGTTGGTGATTCTTAGTAGGTCTGTATGCTGGAAACTGAACGCTATGAAGAATGAAAGCCCAAGTGGGTTATTTCGACCCAATGGCATCTCATTGTTTTTCAGTTATCGTTATTATGTGTTCACCTTGTGTTACAGATTCCTTCTACAATCAGGTCTATTCATCAGGATAAAATCCTAGCACTTAGACAGCAGACACAATTCTTGTGGGAGGCTTATTTTTCTTCAGTTGAGAAGATTGTATTAACTACACTAGAGGTAAGTGGGACCACTTGGCTCTACGTCTTGAATAATGGTCCTTTCTACGCTTCTCTCAGCCTTCTGTTTTGTTGTTGGGGATGTGTAATTAATTAGTCAGATGGGGCAAAACTGCGCGTGTTTTCGCTGCTTGGATGTGACGGTTAACCCTTTTTTACCTGCGCTGCCGTGCCCAAGCAGATACCTCCATCACTGACAAACCCCATAGGAGAAAACTGACGTGAGGAGAAATTGTACTTCTGACACACAGATCAGCTGTCTCACGTCACTTCAGGGATATGTGGCTAATGACGGCCCTCCTGTCATTCATACTTAATGGGCATCCTTTGAAGACATATTTCTGGAGCCCATTTAGAAAACACATAGTGACCAATTAAGGGGGAACCCTTCTACCATTCTAAAATTATGAATCCTTTAACTGGGCACCATAGGCCAGTGGCATTGGAGGACAGCAGAATCAATTTTGAAGACATACAACCCAACCAGCATTCATGTTGTAAGGATGCGTTAAGAAGAAAATCAGGATTTTGTGGTGCAGAAAATGTTAAACTATGAAATCATAGTTTGGGTGCCCACCTTCAAGTTGCTTTTCTTTTGTTTTTTAAGGCAGGAGGTAAAAAGGAAAGGGAGGCATGGAAGTAGAGCAGATAGCAATGGCCTGAGGCTACACCTAAGTAGCACAAAAAAGCTAAGAAAAGATTTAGGAAACTGCACACTCATGAATTACAGGCTTGTAGGAAGGAAGGCTGAGGGCCTGTGGTGAGGCGCCTCAAGAAGGATTCAGAGGTATTTGCATAATGAGGCAGGGGCATGTGTGGCCTCAGTTTTGCATATTTACTTTGGAAAAGTGACTAGTGCTCCAGAAGCTATTGTAACTTAGAACACACACTGAGAAGTCACAGTATTACCAAGAAAACTGAAGTCATCCTGTTTTGTCTGCGTCCCAGTTTTCTTGCCATCCTGGGTATACAAGCCAGTCCTGTTCATGACCCAGGCACAGTGGGACAGTGGGGCATTTACTTACCTACCTGGAGCTTAGCTTGGGCTCCTGCTCTTACCTGGGGGTATGCTCTAATCAGAGTGTCCTCTCATGAATGGTACACATTTTTTTTTTTTCCCTATCCTGGAACCAGATGAAAAGGGCTATTTAGGACCCAGGTCCACCCATGAAAGTGTCAGTGTCAGATTGGCTTCAAAAGGCTTCCTTATTACAAGAAAACTTCTCATTCCTCCAAAAGCACTCCTTTCAATTAAAATTGATTGAGTCTTTTGTTCATAGCCACAGATTTAAATATGTAATAGATGCTACCCTTTTCTTTTCTTTGATCCTGTCCTCCATCCAAGACCCTTCCTAGGCCCTTCTTAAGGAAAGTTGAATGTCAAGTTTTTCTTTTTTTCTGTTGGAATGAGTGTTTTTTATCAAAGAAGTGCTTGTTCATTTTAGAAAATAATAGAAAATACTGAAAGCATAAAAATAAAATATTCTACCTTACAAAATCACTATTGTCATATATACACACATAAACACATATTAGTTCTTCGCTATTCAAATGTATGTTGTCATTTTTTAATTTAAAAATGAGTATTTCTATACTTAGTTTCTAACCTGTTTTTTTCAGCTTAATATTGTATTGTTAATATTTTCTCATGTTATTAGATTTTTCTGTAATTATTTCTGTAATTATTTTAATGACTATATAATACCCCATTCATGATATCACTTAATTTCTTTAATGAATCCCCAATTTGAGGACATTACGATTGTTTCTGGTTTTTTATTATTGTATACATTGTTGAAGCAAATAACCTCAGCACAAAATTATTGGGCTGATTCAAGATTACCTCCTTAGGATAATCCCTTGAATTAGAAGTCCTGGTTCAAAGAATATGCCGAATGCTAAGATTTTTAATATGAATTGTCAATTTTCCAGCAATAGAATTGAACTAATTTGTACTCCCTCTCGCTTAAATGAGAGGACTTGTTTTGATCTTTTGGTTTCACTTTTACCAATATTGGATATTATATCTTTAGAAACGATAAATCACTATTAATTTATATTTCTTAGGATATTAGTAAGAATGAATATTTTCATATATTTCTTGCTCAGGCAACTCCCAAAGAAGTGGAAATGGTCACAGTGTTGTCCCACTTTTTCTCATTAATTGTTAATAGCTTATTATTAATATATTAAAAATATTAACACTTTGACTCCTTTTTTGCAAATGTCTTCTCCCAATTGGTGGCATGTCTTTCTATTTTTTTTATGATTGGGCAGTCTTTTCATCTGTGGCGTTTCCATTTGCTATTGTTTAGAAAGGACTTTTCAACCCATAATTTTATTTCTATACACACACACTTATATTTTTCTAGTGCTTTTCTAGTGCATTTTGCTTTTTTTTTTTTTTTAAGATTTTTTATTGGGGAATCGGGTGAAGGGGAACAGACAAGTTGCTGTTGTTTGGTTCTTCAGTCTAGTTGTGGAGGACGTTGTTTCACTGGCCCAAGCTGGCACCATCATTGCGCTCTTCCCGGGCGAGGCAAATCAGTCTCCGGCTTCTGGACGGCCACTCACGCTGGCTGCTGGCTACACACGGTAGCCTATGGCAACCCACAGCAGCAGGAGCTGCAGCCTACACCATCGCCAGCGACTCACAGCAGCCCAGCCCCAGGTTGAGCTGTTGTTCAGCATCTTAGCTGTAGAGGGTAGTGTCACTGGCCCTCATATGTGGGATCCAAACCGGGGCCCTCTGGTGTCCCAAGCCAGTTCTTAACCAACGCGCCACTCGGCCGGCCCACATTTAGCTTTTTAATCGAATTTGCTTTTATGTGTGCTCTGTATTGAAAATATAACTTTTTTTTTAAGGACAAATTGTTTTGTAGTGGTCACAGTATATTTCTTAAGTTATCCTTTCCTCGGTGTTTTCATATGCCACTTTTAAGCAGCTTTGGATCTGTTTCTGGCCTTTTAATTTTGCCCTATCTGTTGTCCACTGTAATAATACACTCAGACCACATGTTTTTTGTTTGTTTGGTTTTGGTTTTTTTTACCCTGTATGCCATACTTTGGTGAACCTCTATTTATTTGACCAACCTGCTTTGTTAACTATTAATGCTGTTTCTAATTTTTTTATGTTTATAGATAGAGTCTCTATTTAAGAATAGCTTCTACATGTATCTTAGACCACACCTCTGTTTCTTTGGGATAGAGTCCCTGAAGTGGGATTACTCAACCAAAGAGTCTGAGCGTTTCTGAGGCTCATGATATGTAATGTCAAATTACTCTTCAAAAAGGTTGTATCAATTTAGACTCTGACAAGCTGTCTGGGGGAGACCCTCTCCTGGCTGCACGTTTGTCAGCCTGAAGGATCATCATTAAAACACACACATACACATCTTTGCTCATTTAACAGATGAAAGATGGTATCTCATTAATTACATTTCTTTTGAGCATGGTTTATTGCATAGCTCTGGTCTCTTGCCTATTAAATTAGCAGTGCTCAGTTATCCTGTAATAACAGTTGGATGTGATCTAGTCATCAGAATAGGAACTTCAGTCAACCTCTTTTCATCTTTGTGCCTGCCAAGGCCTTCTTTCCCTTGGATTTAAGCCATGTATTTCTTCAGTGACACAGTTGTTTTGAAAACACTGCAAACCATATACTTCATTCAAATTTATAGTAACTGTCAAACATCCTTATCTAGCTCCAAGATTAGATTGCAACAATTGAACCTCTCAACCTAATTGCGTGAGATAGCATCCAGTTTCCCTTTTTTAATTTAGAACTCAGATTAGCCCCAAATCCAACGTACACAAAAAAGCAGAGAAAATGCCATCCACATACACAAATAAATACAGCCAGTGTGTTTATAAGAATGATTTAAGTAATGCTACCAAAAATGCCCACTTGGCTTAGAACATAGATAACATAAGTCATTTGGTCTCTGGTGGAGCTCCTAAGGTAGGAGAATAATTCAGTTGCCCTTAGACAACATACATATGAGGACCCCCTGCTTTCTGGATGTTCTTACTCAGACTCTTTCTTCCTTGCTTGGTGTAGTCTAGACCACGAGAAGGCGATTACTTAGGCTATGAGTCTTAGAGCTGTAGGTAGTACTTAGACATAATTGAAAACAGGCTACCTCATCCTTCTCTCCAATGCCAGGGTCAAGTTGTTAGTCTATTCTGTTGGGGTCCACTCTGTCATATTTGGGGTTTGACTAGCACAGTATTTTCAAGGTGATTGAAATGTCCTGGTTCTGCATCTTGGAATTAAGGAGCTATTTAATAAGAGCTAGGCTCCTTGAAGCTTAGTTTTGTGCATGTGCAAATTGAGAAGGAACGATGAAGAAGGACAGTGGTAGAAGACTGTAATGCCAGTGTTTCTTCATGGATTTCATGATTTGTCAGAACATGGCAGTAGAGTAACCTGGCACAGAGGATTGAACCATAGGGGCAGCTCAGTCAGAATCAGGGTGAGCAAAGGAAAGGTGTGTGACATTGTGATAGTATATGAAAACAGCTCGTGGTAGCTTGGAAAGCACATTTCTCATGGAGTTTTGTGAAGCCTTCATTCTCCATTTTTCTCTTCCGTTATCTAGCCGTGCAACATTTAAACCTCAGTCTTGCTGATGCTGTTGTACAATGAAATTTTAATACCAGTGAGATAATGGAAATAGAAGTTTGCTTTGGCTTGGAATGAGGTGACATATGGTGGCACTGTGTGTATTAGGTAACATTGCATTGGTCGAAAGACCAAGTCAGGGCCACACGGAATGACTATAACCTATAACCAGTAGTCTATTATTTGTAAAAAAGATGGCACAGAGAAAATAAAAATACAGAGGCTGTCATTCTTCCCTTCAAATTCACACTAATAAAAAATATTATTACTGAGGCCACTATTTGGGACTATAGTGAATAAAAAATCTTGTATTATTTGTGTATGTATGTGTGTAAATAGATAGATAGATAGATCTATATCTATATTTATATCTTTTTTAATTTTCTTTATAGCCAAAGAAGTGTCTAATCTCTAAATATAATGTTGTTTTTCACAGCAACAAGAGTGAGTACTGAGTGCCCTGAAAGGATCCTGGGAGATGTCAAGTGTAGAAATAGGAAGACTTGGACATTAGGGGAGGGACAAAGGGATCTTTCTATTTTGTGAAATGATAGCCATATTCTTTCAAACTTTTGAGAAGGCAAGTTGATCTAAACCTTTTAGAAAGACATTTGGTAATAACATGAACATCTTTAAGTGTTCATAACCTTTGACAAAGTCTTAAAGAAATCCTAAATGCTGAAAAATCTAATTCATAAATGTGTTCATTGCTTTGCATGGAAAAATTGCACTATTGTTGGTCATTTTAGAGTAAGTAAACCATGACTACTATTAGTAATATGGAAAGATATCTATAATATATATCTATGATATTATAGTTGTATAAAAATGGAAAAATCTATGCCTAGAAAATGAACACAGGAGTGAGATTTTTTATCAATGGCACACATAAAAAAATAATCAAGTCTTAAGTATTAAAACTTAGGCAGCTCTTCCTAACAATTCTGAGAGCTTGTTATAATTAATGTGATGTTTTATAGTTTTATTACAAATGAGAAAAGTGAATATAAAAGGTAGTCAATTGGTTGACCCAGGTTAAATTCAACATTTGCTATTGCTTGCAAAAAAACCGCAAAAAAGTCTGTGACAATGAGAAGGATACCACCCAGAGACCTGAAGTGAGTGGTGACCCATTTTGTGACATATCTGAGTCCATGCCATTTGTATATAGGTCAGATTTATGATGATATCTATTGTCAATTTACTTTGTGTCTTGATATCCAAACTAATTTAAGTGACCACATGGGAGGTACATAAATTTGGACAGCAAAAAAAGAGAGGATCTAAATGAAAAACTACAAAGGAAACTAAATAGACAGTGGATTTGGACAGATAATAAAAAACTGGAATAAACGGTGTACAAAGTGAAGTTGCTAGCCATGTAAAAACCCTTCATAACCATGATACTTTTTTCATAATTAATGGCTAGACGATGCATTTTAACTCATCTCTGTTGTACTACGAAGAATAAACATTAATATTTTAGGTAGATTCCTGAGCTCTCCACCATATTAGAAACCTCTACTTAGCCATATAAAATTAGCAATTTTGATCTGGAGGAAAGAGAAAATGCAGAAATCAGTGAACTAAGGTATTTGAGTTCTTCTGAATTTCCTCGTTGTTCCCTTTCTTCTTTCTCATTGAGAAACATAAACATGATAAGGTTTGCAAAGACAAATGTAGTTCACTTTATTACTTGCCTAGTCGCCATGTGGCACCCCATGAGGGTGTTAATAACCTTAGCAAATAAAACTCCATTGAAAATGGTCTGTACTTAAAATCATATTTCATTAAATGGGGAACTGGAAAATGATGATTTAGGTTTTAAATCTCTTGAAATGTAAGGCAGACATTTTCTTTTATTCGTTCGTTCGTTCGTTCGTTCTTTCATTCTTTCTTCTTAATACAAAAAACAAAAATGCATTGCAAAACCTTGAAATTCTGTATCAAGTTAATTATTTGCCAAATCACATCTTAATGAATGATTGGTATAATTACAAGAGTTTGAAAGACACAGAGAGAAATCTGTAAAGTGGACTAATCACATTCACCTGACAAATGATTCAGGATGGGAGAGTGTTTGACTCTGAATGTAGAATTTAATGATCTGCAAGGTCCCAAAGTCCAAAGAAACTAATGAACTAGCTTGGCTATTATTAGTCTTCATATGCCACGGCTCTTGTCCTATTATGGAGGATGTTTGAAATAATTGTTAACTCACTACTTTTTGAAATGAAATATAGGAAAACTTGAGCTAACCCGTACCCCAAAGTCCTACCGTTGACTTTGAAAAGGAAAATGAAATATGACAAGCAAATAAATCTGCCTCTTGAATTAAAGCAACAGATCAAAGCCTCACAGTTTCTAGAAGGTAGGGAGCAAAGTCCTATCTTCAGTATGCTCCCAGATCAGTCTTCACATGGTCTGCGTTGACATCTTTGAGCCTGGGAACAAATCTTCCTGATGTGCATCCAGACCCAACTGCTAGATGCTCAGCCACCCAGGAAAACTTTCACACACTTTCTTTTGAAACGAACATGGACTTATTATTATAAAAAGACAAGATAAAATGTATGGATAAACTGACTTTGAGTTAGGAAATTGGATCAGCCATAATTCATCTCTTTCTCTCTCTTTTCTATTGCTCTGTCACTCTCTTAGTGTCCCAGACACTTTTATCGGTGGAGAATTGAGCGGGGCGGGACATTACTTTGAGTGTCTTCATCCTTCCAATCTGGATTGAGCACGGTCCATATCAAATACCATCAGAATCTCATCCTCACGGATGTTTTCGTTTTCCAGATTATTCAGGACAGAATATTCAAGCACATATCACGTAACAGTTTAATATGGAACAAACATCCTGGAGGATTGTTCGTACTACCACAGTATTCATCTTATCTGGGAGATTTTCCTTACTACTATGCTAATTTAGGTAAGTGACTTCCTTCCAGGGAGCTACCCTTGTCTACCCTCCAAATGTCAAGAATTGAAGTGCCTTGATTTTTCTGTCGTGGGGTCTTTCTAAAAGTCTGCATTGGAGATTGCTTTCTAGAGCCCTGTCATAAATGGTATATCAAGGTCAAGAATTATAAATCCAACAGAGCTTTGCAAAATGAAAAAAAAACCCACAAAACACCCTTCCTATCTGAGCAGCTACACTTTATGTTTAATAGAGTTATTTCATTTGAGAAACAGGCTCCCAAATTATGGATCATTTTGAACATGACAATGGGTGAGCTATAATTTAAAGTCTCATCGTATATAAAATAGAGCTAGAAGATCTTGCCCCAATTTTTTTTTCACAATCCTAACTTCTCTATCTCATACTAAAGAAAAATTGAATTTATAAAGGAAAAGGAGAAAGATTTAAGAATATATGGCAAGGGAGAAATGTATCAGTCATTCAACATTTATTATGTTCCTCTTATGTGCTATGTTAATGCAGTACTAGGTGATAGAAATTGAAAGTCAAATGAAATGCAGTCTGTGCTCTCAAGCAGGTTTTGATTTAATCCCAGTGGGGCAAAAGGAAATGCACAGAGGGACAAAAGTCTACAAAATGTTACTGTATTGCCATAGATATTTTTGTATTTGGGGCCCCAGTTGTTCTGGTAACATTGTGGATATGTTGCCTCCTTCACAGTTCCAAAGTTGAGAAACCCTGGGATAGTAAAGCATCTTTTTAAGTTGATGTGGTAAAAAGACTCTAGATTTTCCACCCAATACTGACATTCTCCAATAACAATCTCACCCTTTTTTGAGTTGTACGTATCTAGCTGATAAGATGAAACTTAAAGAAATTCATGGCCTGAAGCACCAACCAGTGACACAGAACCCTTTAATCCAAACCAAACATGTTATGGGGACCATATCAGTATCAGTGACTGGCCCACACTGGGTAGTAATTTTCACAGTAAGGCAGCATTTGATAAATTTCTACATATTTCTTGTAGAGCATTAAGATCTTCAGTTAGCGCATTGGAAGTGTGTAAATGATGCTTCTTAAACTGTTGCAGAAAAATCGAAAAGCCGTGACCTGTCCTCACTGAACCCTCCATCATAGTGTTTGTCATCTTCAGCAAAACCTTGAATGTGTTATCTCAGTAGTGGGAAGCTTAGCTTCTTTCCAACAAGCAATTAAAGTATTAATTGGGTGATATAATTTGCTCTACAAACATTTGTATAATCCTTTAATATATATAGCCTGATGCTTGCCTTTATTTCATCAATATCAAAGCTTAACTTGAACGTCCCTGCACTCTTTTGTTCACATTTAAGCTACTAAAATGTGAAATTAGTGGGTCGAAACTGAAGAAGTTTTAAAACACTTTTTAACTGGTCTCCAATTTCTTAGTGAGTTCTTATGGGAAAACTCATGTAGGGGAGAAGCCTCTCATTTCTTTCTCTTTGGTGGCAGTTTTGCATATTTATGATAGCTTTCTACCTAGGGCTTCAGAGCACACAGTTGGCAGAGTTCATGATCACATACCACTTCTCGCAGCTATATCACTGCTACACACACAGGAGATTCTTGGGAGGATAGAGGCTTCTGCTCCAAAATGACGATGATGATGATGGTGATGACGATAGCTGCTAACAGCGATTGATCACTTGTTATTTGCTAGATCCTGTTCTAAGCGCTTTGTACTCATTAACTCACTTGATGTAATTCTCATAACAGCCCCATATGAGTGATAGTATTTCTATCAACCCTGTTTCACAGCTATGAGAACACAGAGGGTTGAGTAAGTTTTCCAATGTCCCACCACCACTAAGTGGTAGAACTGGGATTCAAAGCTTAGTCAGGCCCTGGACGTGTTCTTTGAACTTTTACCACTTGCCAGTTATTATTAGAAATAGTATTGATCAGGCAAAACCCCCCTAACTACATAATTAAGAATAAGACAGATATAAATAAATACCCTGGGAAAGAGAGTACATTTACTTAAATCCTTACTAAGATGTAAGCGACTAGAGTAGACACCCCTTCTTGAATTTGACAGTGGGGTGTGTGTGTGTGTGTGTGTGTGTGTGTGTGTGTGTAGACTTTAGGTACCTACAAAGCAGAAGGGAGGGCAAACATGCATATCCCCAAGGGAGGAAAAGGATATCAAAGGAGGAACCAGCAAAGGGACATTGAGCTGTAAATTATCAAGGTCTCTAGACTCAGGCAAGAGTTAACCAGCAGCTTTTCACCTTGTGTTTGTTCTGTCAGGACATAAGAGGCGAAGGAATAATATGCTGGAAGGGAACATTAGCTCCAGGGTGAGGCAATGGAGCAAGGAGAAATTTTCCAAGTCTTGTTTTTCAGTGCTTCATTAGGCTTCTCTCTCTCCCCTTTCTGTTTCAGGTTTAAAGCCCCCCTCCAAATTCACTGCAGTCATCCATGCGGTGACCCCCCTGGTCTCTCAGTCCCAGCCAGTGTTGAAACTTCTCGTGGCTGCAGCCAAATCCCAGTACTGTGCCCAGGTGAGTCGGGGGCTGACAGAGCAGCACCTGCCTCCTCCCGTCTAGCAGGCTAGAGCCTCCCACTGCTTACCTGCTACACGCTTCGCTCCCTGGGGCTCACCTCGCGTCCTGTCCTCTGACTGCCCTTTCATTTGTCATGCCTTGTTTGTTCTGCCCTTTTCATCAACTTAGAGGTTCTTGCAAGTGAAATCTGGCACAGGTAACAGGTGGGTTGCAAAGAGATCTTTGCATCGGGGTAAGGTCGAGACATATATTTTTTAAAGAGTATATTTTATATATAATATATATAAAATATTTTACATAGAGAGAGAATATATTATATATGTATATGTGTGTCTATATACACCAACACATCTTTTAAAAACTATATAAGCCCTAAAGGGGATCAAATATATGGTGATAGAAAGAGAACTGACTCTGGGTGGTGAACACACAATGTGATATATAGATGATGTATTAAAGATTGTACACCTGAAATCTATGTAACTTTGCTAACAATTGTCACCCCAATAAATTTTAATTAAAAAAAAAGAATATATAAGCCTATTATTTTGCTTTTAAATGCCAAAGTGATACCATAACAGAAATGCCACTGGGATGACCCAGGAAACAAAGTTACAACAGAAGAAACAGACTTGTTGGTGTCAGAAGGCGTTAACTTTTCCTTCAGAGCAATCATGTGACTAATTATAAAATTGGGAGCAGACGATGATATCTATGGTAACAGTGTTTTCCAAATCAGTATCACTCCCTTCCTCCTTCCCAGTGGTGTTTCTGATGTGTAAATTCATTTGTAGAAGGCTTACAAACAAAAGAATGAAGTCATGTGGAAGGGTGCATTTTTTATCTAAACACATGTATGAGCAATAAGAAAGTCATGCAGTCATGCATTCTGGAGAATGCAAAACATGAGCTCATGCTAGTTCTATCTCGAATTCTTTTATTTCTCCCGCATTGCCCGGTGTAGTGCAAGTTCAGAGCAGAGTCTCAGATGTTCAGTATACATTTTTATTTGATGTGATCAGTGTTGTTATCTCATCATCGTAAGATCAGAATTCAGGAAACCATTTTATTAAGATCCAGCAACCCTGAAATGAATTTTGTTTTTCTTCCGCTTTCTTCAACCCCATTGATGGAATTTTTTTAGGTGACTCTTTTTCTCCTCTCTTCAGTTGTTGAAGTGAGCAGGCTCTGACGGTCGTGTGGGACTGGGCTCACTGTAAAATCAGTGTAGATGTCTGCCATTCTGCCTTGCTTGGATCTCCATGTGTCCTCCTCTCTCTCTGTGAGCAGAAACGTTGGGTTGAAAGCCCATGTAAATCCACCCTTACCAAGCCATCTAATGATCCCTTGTCCCTTTCAGATCATAGTTCTATGGAATTGTGACAAACCCCTACCAGCCAAACACCGCTGGCCTGCCACTGCCGTGCCTGTCATCGTCATTGAAGGAGAAAGCAAGGTAGGACTGGACGGAGACGTAAATGGGGAACCACCGTGGAACCTTCATTCCCCCGTGGGGCGCTTTGGGGATTGGCCCTAGACATCTTCCCCCTGCTCCCGGGAGCTGCTAGCCCTGGACTGTATTTTCTAAAACTGTACCTGTCTCGGAATGTCCTCAGCTCAGACAGCCATAGGCTTTCGAGTTAGAAGATCCTGGGTCCCTACTACCAACTCTTTAGGAGATTTGTGACCCTTTCCTTCTCAGCTTCCTCAGCTACAAAATGGAAGTAAAAGCACATGTCTCCTAGGCTTGCTGTTAGGATGAGATGAGTTCAGGGCCTGGCAGTAGCAGTCCTTCTATAAATGATGAGGATCGAGATGAGGCCGCCGACGACTGTGGTGATGGATGCAGGGAGTTTGCTTAGCTGATTAATCTGAATTAGTTCTATCTTTCAGCATAGTGGTTCTTCTTCACATTTATCTCTAAAAGGGCATTTCCACCTTAATTTTGTTCTGGTATCGCCATCAGAGGCTCTCACAAGTGCTGCCTGGCTGGTCCCAGGCTTCCCTTCTCCAGTTCCTTTCACCTAGAACTGAATGATTATCTCATGGCCCTTAAAGGACACTGAATCCTTGCTAATGCTTTGAATTAACATTTGAGGCCATGTGTACTCTGGCTTGACCTGGCTTTCCCAGTCTTCCCTCTCATTGTCTTCCCCTACGGACCTTGTCCTCCGGCCAAACTGGACGGCTCACAATGAGCTGAATTGCACTGTGTCCCTTCCTGCCTCTGATTTTTGTCTTTCCCATGTTGCTGTAAGTCTTGACCACCCCCTGTCAACTCTTCATCTCTGTTGTCAAACTTCCCATCATTCTTTAGGCCCCTGTTCACATGCTACCTTCCTCTTTCAAATTGTTCCCACTATCGGAAGAAGCCAGAGGTGAGTTCTTGTTTCTCTAGTTCCCACTTGTTGCATTCTTGGAGATCTTATCCATTGTGAAATTAGTCAGCTAAACTGAGATTGGTGAAGCCTTGTCACCTGAGAAGCTTCCTTTCTCAGTGCCGAAGGGATCGGGTTGTGAGAGATTGTCTCACACTAAGTAAAACACCTTTGAGCCAGAATAACAAAATATGGATTTATTAGGGTGTACCATTCGAAACCATCATTTGACTCACGAAAAGTGACGATTTCCTATGGTTCACCATAACACAATGAGAATTGTAACTCACGTGGACAAGATGATCAGTGCATTATCTAGTCACTTCCAATGTATGACTGCCTACTGTGTACTGGGCGCTGTGCAACGTGTTGGAACACAGGGGAAAATATTACAGATATAGTCATGGCATCCTTAGGGCTGGAGTACCATGGTTATCAGAGAGCTGCTTGGTAAGCATTTAATGAGAAAAGGAGGAATTGGAATAATCGCATGCCTCCTGGCATCAATCTTACTTACCCTTATGAATTCATCCCGCCATAGGTGAGATGGCAAAAGTCTCCTGCCAACAACCCATTTTATCTGTCTCCCCAATTTCAGTGCCTGAGACCCAGAACAGTGCTCAGGTGGAAGCTGTTAACTTGAATTTTGGGAGCCTTTGTTTTTTATGCTTCCGTGGGTGACTAGATCTCCTTCTAGTAGATGGCTTCCTTTGAATATGTCAGGATATTCAAAAAGGATCCAATCTGACGGGCTCACTGGAACCATTCTGACTTCTGGTTGGTATTGCATTTCTACTCTCAGCAAATAATCCCAGTGTACAGTAAAACCTTGGATTGTGAGTAACTTGGTTTGCGAGTGTTCCACAAGATGAGCACACATTTCTAATACATTTTAACTTGGTAAACGAGTGATGTCTTGCAATATGAGTAGTTTGTTTCCAGAACGAATTATGCTCACAAACCAAGGTAGTACTGTATTTAAAAGATGGTGATAACAATAGTATCTTTCTCATGGGCTTTATCAGATATGCCGTATAAGATACCTCGCATTCTCCCAGACACAACTATATTTGGGCTTCTGGCCACTTGTCGAGTCCTAGCGTCCACTGATTCAGGTGGGACATGTAGTCCCTTTTCCCTCGCTCTCACTGCCCTGGGATGACACCCCCGGGAAAAGCATTTGCACTTAAGTCTTGCTTCAGGCTCTGTACTCCAGGGAGCCTGGGCTAAGGCTTGGGCCCATTTTAACAGTTAAATGAGATGCTACTTTTCAGGCATTTAGCCTTGTACCTGTTCTACACCAAGGGTTTAGTAAATGTCAGCTAGTCTTCTGGGAAGCACTGTAATGTTATGATTTATGTCAGGGGCTCTAGAGTCAGACTTAACTTTTGTGTGACTTCAGGTGAGTTATTTAACCCTCTGTGCCTTAACCCTCCTTTGGTGAATGGAAACAATCATTATCCTTCACTAACAGTGCAGCTAAAAGGATCAGATGATATGATATTGTATCTGTAGATGGACCTAGAAGTGTGGATGCACATGATAGGTGTTAATTGTGCTTTGTGTAATTACTTATGGACATTTCTTACCTTCCCTATTATTAGATAGTAAACTTCTTGAGTCTTGGTCATTTCCTGGTCATGCTTATTAATTCTAGAAAGGGGTGGGCTGCTACGTGGTAGTGAAATATGTCTTAAATGAACTAATTGAGGAATACTCAGTTCCCTCAGGATTGACTTTGTAAGCACATGGGTTCCTTTCACGCTAATCCATTCAACTTTGAGAATGTAGCTGAGGCAAGGTACTTGAGAGAGAACCTCCAGTTTCTACACTAGAATTTTGTCGTGGCTGGTTCATGGGTTCTTCATCTCTGTTGATGCAGCAGGTTCAGAAAAAGGAAATGGGTCATTTTAAAAGCAGGGGTTGGGCACATGACGGGACAGAAACCACACTCTCTCCCATTCCCCATTTCCAATCTCCATGTCTAGCCTTGAGTTTAAAATTGATATGTTTGCTGCTTTGGCTGTGAAATCCTGTTTTGAATTTATAGGTCTTGTCTTTGCAGTTTTCCCCTGTAGGCTTAACAAAGGAAAGGTCAGGGCAGCGTCGCTAAGCTGGCAGCTAATGGTTTCTGTGTTAGTCAGTGGACGTATAAACAGAATCGGGAGAAGCGCTCCAGGCTGAGATTTCTGAGTACTGTGTATATGGGGCTGCTGATCGCTTTGTGTTTTAGTTTATTTTGAAAGCTTGAGAAAGGGAAAAACAAAAAACTTGACCCAGTTGACATGTATAGGAGCAGACCTGAAGCCATATATGCTGTAGAGACATTCATTCCTGGAGCCCCCAGAGATGGATTGGAGTGGGCACTTTCCATCCTTTAAAGCCATAAGCCCTCTAGTAGCTTCAGAGGCGTGTAAACCCAACCTGAGAGGAGGCCTGCGGATGAGCTGGCTTCTTGATGTAAATGCAGCTTGGGCATCTCTGGTGGGGGCGGGGAATTCTCTGATTGGTGGAGCATATACTCTTAGCAGCCAGATTGGGTGTCTGCCATCCATTTTTCCCTTTGTCTCCAGGGTCCAGCCGCTTCATTCTGTGGCTTTTGTGCCTTGAGAGTTGATGGCAAAGGTGTCTTTTCTCTTGGGTCTCCAAGTGTGAAGTCAGAGAAGTTGTCATAACGATTACTACAACTTCCAGAGGAAGGTGGTGAATGGGAGATTGCCGTATGTTCCCCCAATTCACTTTTGAGGTCCTTTTCAAACCTGACACAGGTAGGGCACAGTGGCTGAGTGTTCTGTAAAATCACACCATCTGGGGTGAAATGCTGGTGGGGTCCACCTGGAGCGAGACTCTTCACGCTTCTGTGCCTTAGTTTGCTCACCTGTAAAACGGGGCTGTTATAAATATGAAATGAGATGAACTACATAAAGAACTTGAAACATTGGCACATTGTAAATGTTTAAAACTTGTTAGTTATTCCTATGATGTCATCATTCTTACAGTTATTCTGTGGTATATTCAGCACAAAGGTTTAAGCTGTGTCTGTCACAGAGAAGTCTCTCCAGCCTTAATTTTGCAACTGATCCTCTTGGCCCCAAAGCTCCTAGCCCCCACACACATGACTTTTCCTGGAATTGCCCAAACTTTATTCATATACTACCTTCACAAGTTTCCTAAATTCGTGGGCCGCATGTGATAGTGTTTATTTAATAATTTTCTTTAAATCAGCTTATTTTACATTTTAATGAAATTATTTTTAAGTAACTTGACTACTACCTTTTATTGCTATAGCAACTAATATGTACGAAAAGTTCGCGAACTTTCCACCATGGAAGTGCACAGTGGAACGTTCATGATCTTAATTGTCAGACCTCATATGTGTGTCCATTTTTTTCTAGCCTGTGCTAAAAGAAATAAATAGTAAAATTTTTCAGTGTTTGTCTGCACACCTCCAAAAGTGGCCTGGCCTTCTGGTGGAATCAGTGCTCCATGCTTCCACCCCTTTCTGGCCTCCGAGTGCTGGCTCCCTGCTCTGTGACTTTGCATCTACTGAGAGCTCTGTCTGTTGTGCCTCATTTCGCTCTATACCTGGTGCGTTCCTCTCCATCAGGGTCCTGTTTTAATGTCCTTTTTTCTGTGAGGCCTTCATCTGCTCATCCACTGTTCTCTTTGCAGTTTTCATATCAGGCTAGGACTGACCATCTGCGTCGTGCTGCCTGTGCAGACTACACGCTCCTGCAAGACAGGGAAGGTCTTCTTTACCATTGTACTCCCTCTGACTCGCAAGGTGTCCGTACACAGTAGGTGCCCCATATCGTGGGACCAGTGAGTCTGCACTGATGAGAAATGGAAGTCTTCACTGTTGAGGGGTGACATGGTGATAGGACATTCTCTCTGAAGGCTGAGGATGGGGAACTGGTCCTGAAAACAAAGACTGAAAATTTACCTCTCTTTTCCCTAATTCCTTCCCTCCTGCCTTTTTCCACTTTCTCCCAGGTTATGAGCAGCCGCTTTCTGCCCTATGACAACATCGTCACAGACGCAGTGCTCAGCCTGGATGAGGACACCGTGCTTTCGACGACGGAGGTAAGCACCCACAGCTGAGGAGCGGGCAGCGGGCTCTGTGGGCAGTTACCCCAAACCCTGAGGTGCCAGCGCTGCTTTTCCCAGCGCCTCGGCCAAATCAGAAACATTTTTGAAACTTCCTGCAGAATCCGTTTTAATCAACCCAGTTCCTCGAAGCACCTTGCCGCCACCTGGCAACCTGATGAGGGCATCTTTCCTTTTGTTTTCTCTGCTAATTGGCTCCTCATTTGCATGGATGTACCTCACCTCTCTCTTCCTGCCTGCCCTCATTTTTTTTTTTTTTAAATTTAAAACAGCACAGCTGCTGGCAGGTATGCAGGAGAACCAAGGGGAGGTGGTGGTGGTGGGGGGGGCACCTGTTTAGCATTATCTTGAAAACACACTGTCCAGAGCAAACAGTCCCACCCTTCCCCAATTATTCTCATGCCCGTGTGGGTGTGTGTTGGCTCTCTTAGGGAACACTATTCTGGGTTCTAAAGGCAGCTTTTCTGTCTTGGTTGAAAGTGCTCATTTTCTTGCATGCACCCACACAAGAGCAAACGGTTTCACTTTAAGCCTGAGATGGAGATCCCTGCTATTGGAGACTTTCAGATATTTGTGCCAAAAAAAAAAAAAAAAGATTGCACCGAGAATGTGTGAGGAGGAGAGAAGAGGAAAGAGAGATATGGTAGAAAAACCAATTTTTACAACTCGAATGAGTATTGATCTCTGAAACCTTACTTTAAACCATAGAGGGGACCAAAGACAGTTCTATAAAGATGGAGTATATCAGAAATAAATTATTTATGGTAGCCGCTAAAAAGCATGGAATGACTCATATCTTCCCTCTCCCTTTCTTTTTTCCTTTTTAGTCATAAAATCATTTTCCTTTCAATGTAAACATGGGCACTTCCCAGCATGCACTGGGAAGACGGCATCCTGGATGCCAGTCTATTTCTAATGACCTGCTGCGCACATAGCCAGGACACGTGTCAACCTAGGCTACCAGTCGCAGTGTCTCTTTCTTGAAATTCCATGGATGCTTCCAATATCCATCAAATAGAGATGAACAAACACTACATGCCAGGGCAGCCTCAGTAACCCCAGGGCAAACCATGCTGGGCCTCCCCTTGATAAAATGCTTTCTATGTAGCCAAAGCTCTGTAAATACTTGGTGAATGAATGATTGGAGAGGTGCACGCTGAGGGGATTAAAGTGTGAACACACAGCCAATTGTGTCATGTGTAAGTTGGCAGGAGGAAGAGGTGGGTAGGGGGCGGAAGAGAAGACATGCTTAGTGTTCAAAGGGAAAGACAGCTATGGAATACAGGGTATAGGACACCCAGCTTGCATTTTTCTGCTGCTTCCTGCAAGAGAAGCTGGCATCCCAGAAGCGCATTCATTCAACAAGTATTTATTGAGGGATTTCTTTGTTCTGGTCTCCATGCCAGGTGCTTTGATTACACAGTTCCTGCCTGTAGCCATCAGAGTCTTGGCAGCAAACAGAAATCTAATCAGGTGGTTTCAATGAAGGGCTTTAGGATAGTTTAGAAAAGTGGGTGGGGTGAAAGGACCCCCCAAGAGACAGTGAGGCACCTGGAGAGGAGCAAGAACAAGAAGCAGCTCCCATCCCCAGGCCTGAAGGAGCCAGGGAAGGAAATAGTGTTTCCAGAGGCCCCAAGAGATAGACCTAGCGAGAAGAGACTGCCCTATAGAGGGACGTGGCAAGTGCCAGGAGTCTGGTGCCAAAGTTGGGAAGGAGGAGGGAAGAAATACCTTGACCTTTCTCTGTCCTACCTCCATCGTCCTGCTGGAGGACCCCATTGACCTAACCCCATCAGCCACCAGCCAGCAAGGAAGACCAGGTTATGCCATCCCTAGGGTTTCATCATCTCGGGGTGCAGAGCATGTCAAGAAGAGGTGAGAGTGGATCTCAGAGGGCGCACACAGGAGAAGCATCCAATTGCCAGGGTGGAACATATGGTCAAGACAGCTACAGGATATCTCTAAATCATTACCCCATTTCCCGAAGTATCGACCCATCATCTCACATCTTCTCCTGGGCACAAGGCAATTAATCTCACTCTAGGATTTGTTTTTCCCTGTCCCGTGGTGATATTTCCATGTGCTAGTGAGTTTCTTTTCAAAGAATAGCAATTCCAGCCACTCAGTACACCCTGGGAAGAACATGTGTTGTATGTGAAGTAATTAGAAGTCAACTGTGGGTTGAAAATGATACGTAAACTCAAGGAGGCTGGCAGTCTGGTTTACTGCTGCTTGCGGATCGGGAGAGGGGCTGGATTGCCTAAACTGGTCCAGGATGAGGAATTCTCCTTTCTCTTTTTTTTAGGTGAATAAATTTTGGTTCATTTTATTTCCTCTCAGGATTCTTAGCTTGTTAAATGTCCCTCTGTAGTATTCAGGAGAGATTTTTAAACAGCCTCCTTTCAAGGGTATTAGATGTAGTTGGTTTCTGGTTATTTACATTTATCTGGGTTGCTGCAAATTCTCCAAAGAAACCAGATGTTGGTTTTTTAGGAGGAAAGGCAGCGGGCTGACCTTTGCCTCCTTTGATATGTTAATGATCTCCGGGACGAACTATCACAAGCATCACAGTTGCATCTGAATTTACTTTTGAATTCCTTTGAAATGACTTGAATGGGCTTGGAGATAGTAAGAAAAATTCATGTGATGAAAACACCCATCAGGTTCTCTAGTAGTTGCCAGTGCACATGTTTCCTTTACAAAGAATCATGGAAAACCCCAGTGAGTGCTGATGGCCAGGCTGATTCCTTGACGGGCTGCGTAATAGACTGTCCCATCAGTGGGCACCATTAGTATTGAACATCA
The DNA here is from genome assembly GCF_001890085.2 of Hipposideros armiger. Classification (NCBI taxonomy): domain Eukaryota; kingdom Metazoa; phylum Chordata; class Mammalia; order Chiroptera; family Hipposideridae; genus Hipposideros; species Hipposideros armiger. The sequence continues at coordinate 2,188,577 of NW_017731415.1, forward strand.
GTGACGCTGTGCCGGTTCTTACAACCTGATTTCACTTTTTCACTTTTCTTGCATGTACTGTCCACTCCCCTATCTGTATTTATTTATTTATTTTTTAAGCTGAGCCATCCTGCCACCTGTTGGCAGCTCAGCGGCTGCTCAGCTCAGGCCGGGAATCGAATCACTGTTGCTCAGAGCTCAAACTCTTGAGCGAGCTCTTAACCAACTGAGCCACTCGGCCAGCCCTTCCCCTGCTATCTTTTAACTGTGGTGCCCCCTGCCCCACCAAACTTCTTGAATATATGCCCCACCACCCTACTTTCTTTCCCCTGGATGATATATTTGGGGGAACAAACTATATTGTGAAGGCTTTCTTATCTTGAGGTAGGACACCAAACTAGATTTTCATCAAATTTTAAATTTAGGGCTGTTGACAAAAGTGGTGACTTGTAACTAAGCCCAAAGAAGTTACTGATAGAAGGACCCTTACAGGTCCTGCAGGCTTGTGTTTCCCAAAAGATGGTTTGTGCACATTGAATGGTTTGACGTGGTTCGTGGCAAGCATGTATTTCATTTTAACAATTACATAGTCACTTTAATGTTTGTTAGAAAATCATACAGCCAGCAATCAAACCTAGGATCTCACTGATATAATTACTTACCTAGGATGAGGCAAGTGAAAAAACTTTTTTAAAGAGTAGGCAGTTTCAAGAAAAAGATGAAATAAGTCATTGAATGTGTGGTATGGGAATGTGGCAAGCGGGGGAGGCTGATGTTATGCATATGATGAAGGCTTGAGGAATACTGATCTAGGCTTATTTGCTTTGTCTTTTAATTGAGGTAAAACTCACATAACATAACACTTACCCTTTTACAGTATATAATTCACTGTCATTTAGTACGTTCTCGGTGTTGTGCAATCATTACCTCTATCTTATCCTAAAACATTTTTTGTCCCCTATAAAGGAAAGCTCATACCCATCAATCAGTGACTCTAGCCTTAGGAACCACCGATCTGTTTTCTGCCTCTATGGTTTTGCATATTCTAGACTTTCATGTAAATGGAATCGTACAATATGTGGCCTTCTGTGTGTGGCTTCTGTCACTCAGCATAATGTTCCAGGGTTTGTGCATGTTGTCGCATGCATCAGTACCTCATTCCTTTTTATGGCTGAGTAATATTCCATTGTGTGGCCATACCATATTTGGTTTATGTAGTCATCATTTGATGGAATTGGAGTTGCTGCCACCTGTTGACTGTTGTAAACAGGTATTTGCTCTGCCTTTAAACGTCTGAGAGGGCAGGAGCTGGACTTGCCATCATCACTCAGTCCCCCAGGTACCATCGCAGTGCTGAGACTTTAAATATTGGTGGAACAAATGAAATTTCCATTTTCTGGGCTTATCAAGGAAAGGTAGGGCAGAGGTAGTAAGGTGAATGTATAACCTGTATGAAAGATTGATTGCTTTCAACGCTGTAGCAGCAGAGCTAAAAGAGAGGCTATGGAGCCATACACATCAACTCCGAAACCAGGTGCCCTGGGCCCAGACCTAGGCTCTGCCACTTACTAGCTCAGCCAAATTATTTGAACCTCCATATACCTTAGCTTCCCTCTCTGTAAATGTGAGAATATAAAATTACCTCTTCACAGAATTATTGTGAGGATTTAGTAAGTTAAAATGTGTAAGTCCCTAATAACCATTATAATAACAATTATGAGCATTACACAATTGTTTGCTATTACTATTTTTATGTTCACTTTCTGTATATTATCATGCATCAAATAATCATAGGAAGTCAGAAGTGAGCTTTTGAAAACAGACTGCTAATTATAAATGTTAGTTTATAGCAGGTTCAGAAGTACCTGCTTTGGGCTATTATAAGCACTGCAAAGTAAGTCATTTAGCTGCATTTCCTTTAAACTCATCCTGTGGCTTTGCTTGGCCTTGTCCCTACTTGGTCTTACTGCTTTTTCACTGTGGATGCTTTTACTAGATTTCCTTTGCACTGTGCATCTTCAAGCCTGTGAGGCCTGAATTACTGTCTCTTTATGATGTTTCCTCTGTGTTCCTGTTGGAACTTGGTTGCTTTTTTAAACATCTTTTCTCTTGCTCTAAGAGGATGCTTTTTTTTTTTTTTTTTAGTTTCAGGTGTACCAAACAATGCAATAGTTATCCTTTTCACCCCTCACAAAATGACAACCCCCCTTCCCCTACCACTGCCCCCCCCAATATCATATATATCTATTACAATTCCATTCACTAAGAGGATGCTTTTATTTTAGTCATTTGGCTTTGCTGTGTGCTGGTAATGATATATGCTGTATATTCATACTCTGGATGTAGATAGGAAACTTCTCATTTATAAAACAGATGTGTTTGTGCCTCACATAAATCAGGGGTCTCCTGCACCTTTGGGGGTGGGAAAGCAGCTGCTGATTGACTTGTTTTTTAAGCATAAACAGACTGGATTTCTGAAGGACAGCTCAGCACAAATTTTTTTTTCCTTCTTTCATTTCTGCACTAATCTGAAGTTTCTGTAACAAAAAACATTAAAATGTGCATAATTATGGGGCAGAATGTCAAGCAGTCAGTTTACTAATTTGCTGATGAATACAAGGAACCAGTGTTTCTCAACAGCCGTGGGATTTCACGTTCTGAATTAGCAGGGGGAAGGTAATGTTTTGTTGACATTGGTTAACACTGTTGATTGCTTGTTTGGCTTGTGTTCTGCCTGCAGGTGGATTTTGCCTTCACAGTGTGGCAGAGCTTCCCCGAGAGGATTGTGGGGTACCCTGCGCGCAGCCATTTTTGGGATAACTCTAAGGAGCGGTGGGGGTACACGTCCAAGTGGACGAATGACTACTCCATGGTGTTGACAGGAGCTGCTATTTACCACAAGTGAGGACTTGACACATCTCGCACGTTTGGATTTTTATATAGCTCTTCATATTAGTTTCTGGCTGCTGCATAAATAGGAAACTTGGGCCAAATCTTGTTAACAACATGAATGGAAAATTAATTTGCATCCCTCTTCGAGTTTTGTGGATGTGGCCAGCATGTGTCTTTGAAACCAGTAAAACCTCTTGACTTATTGCAGTTCCAGAAATTGTGGCCGAGTAACATCTTCCATACGTCTGAAGTGTGAAGGCATACGCAAGGTGTATTGAGTAACTGGCTATTTAGAATAACAACAACAAAAGTAATTACTTAATTGAGCATCCCCCAGACACTGCTTGGGATTCACCATTGAGTAAAATAGGAAAAAAAAAAATGCACTATGAAGGTCTTATATTCTAATAGGGGGAACACAATATACATAATAATTCTATACTATGTTAAGATGAGAAGTTATACAGGAAGAGAGCAACATGTAGAGCAGGTAGTGCCAAGGAGAAGGGGCAGATGAGGGGGTAGCCAGGGCGACCCTCATGGAGCAAGTGAGACTTGAGCAGATTCTTGAAGGAGGAGAGGAAGTCAGCCAAGAGAATGTCTCTAGGAAGTGTTACAGCATAGGAAACAGATGGAATCTATGCTCCAAGGCAGAACATTGGAGGAATATCAAGAAGACCAATGTGACTAGAGTCGGGCAAGAGGAAAGCAGGTGAGAGAGAGAGAGGTCATGGGAGCCCAGATGCAGGACCTTTCTGTCCATCATGAGAACTTGACTTTCCTCTAAGTGACATGGGGTTTGAGCAGAGCAATCTTAATTATGTTTTGGGTGCCCACTCTGGAGGCTGTATTGAGGATAGACTCTAAAGGGCCAAGGTAGAAACAGGGAGACCTTTTGGGAGGTGACTGATGTTATCTAGATAAGAGATGGTGGAACCTGGGACCAGGAAGTGAGCAGTGGAGGTGGTAAGTAGTGATCAGATTGGGGCATATTATGAAGCTACTCCAGCGTGATGTCCTGACAGATTGGATATAGAGTTGGGTGACTCTTAAGTTTTTTGACTTGAAGATCTAGAAGGATAGAATATTCATCAACAGATAGAGAGAGAAAGCTGTAGATGGAATAAGTATTAGAGGAAATGCAGTTCAGTCTTGGGGATGGTAAGATATCCAAAAGGGTATGTTGAAAAGGTCGGGTGGAGAGATAAAAATGTGGGAGTTATTTGCATATATTGGTCTTTAAAGTGAGGGACTCAGGTAAGGTTGCAATATTAGTGAGTACAGATGGTTAATGTTCCTGACTCAATCATTAGTGAAATCCCTGCTGTTCTGCCTTAGTAAGCTGAACTCAACAATCTTAACCTAGTGTTTTTTAGTAAAAAATAAAGAATCTTGCGTATTAGGGATAGAATTGGAAGTGCACGAGGTATAAACATTTAGGCTGACTGAATCTTTTATCTCAAGAGTCCACTTCTTGAAAGTTCATTGTTCCTGATCTTCCTGCCACTTCCCCTAAGTGAATCTGATTCACTTCAATGATTATTTTTCTATAAATATATGCTATATGTCCCTCCAAAACAAAATCGGGTGAAAAATCATTCAAGAAAATTGTGGGTTCTCCATAATGATTGACCATCAGATTAACTAGGGTTTTGCTCTAACAGCATTGAAATATATGGTTTATGGGCCACAAAAGTCGAACCCTGTATTGTCAACTCAGTCGAACTCAGAGTTATGGGATGGTATTGAATATAGTTCTGATTACACCAATAATTAAAATTGTAAAGCAGCTTATAGTGGTATATAGATTATGTATAAGTAACTTCTCTTGCCATCTAAGTATTCTGTTTCTTACCAACCAGACTGATATTAAAGTTAGGTTGGTCAAGCAATATCTGCATCAGTGCGTGTCTCTGTACCTCAGTTCCTTATCTGTAAAATGAGGATAATAATTGTACCTGCATCATAGGTTCCTCATAAGAATCAGATGAGGCAATTGTTGTAAAGCACTTTAGAACATTATCTGGCATGTAGTCAGTACCATAGAAGTGATAGCTATCATCATTCGTCATCCATGATATGTTTAGGGATTCAAAGAATGGGTATGGGTTTTTGGCCAAAGAAGACCACATGTCCTCATATAATGATGCCCCCCTGGGAAATCTCTCTTTGGTTTGTACAGATATTATCACTACCTGTACACTCATTATCTGCCAGCCAGCCTGAAGAACATGGTGGACCAACTAGCCAACTGTGAGGACATTCTCATGAATTTCCTGGTGTCTGCTGTGACAAAGTTGCCTCCAATCAAAGTGACCCAGAAGAAGCAGTATAAGGAGACAATGATGGGACAGGTAAGAGAAGGAGAACTCTCCTCCCTTGCTTTGTTTGCTGGTAGTACCACCAGAAGAAATGAGGACTCACGGTTCCTCTAGGAAGAATAATGAGGAGATATCGGAAAAAAAGGGAGTGTATGGTTGGCACATGGATAATTGGGAAGGCATAAGTCAAGGGTATCTTTATGTCAAGAACATAAAAGCTTTTATATGACCCTACAAGGTGGCATGAGAAAGCCATAGCTTCTCCAGAGTTAAAGACCTACAAAGAATTTAGGTAAACTTATCAGTGGTGCTTCATTTAATGAATAGCTAATAATACTTTCAACACAGTCCTCTGGTGATTGCTGTTGAGTTGGATGAGCACCGGTGGCAGACCAGGAGTCACAATACTTGATTTTCAGTTCTAGAACCAGCATTTATAAGCTGTAGGCAACTCAGTTGACTCATCTGTAAAATGGAAATGGTGAAATCTACTTTACAGGGATGAGATAGCATGTAGGAAAGATTTTTTTTTTTTTAAGTCAAGTGTTGCATTGAGTCATAAAAGTTTAGTACTAAAGATACTTGCAAGAAAATAGAATCCAACTTTCTCTTTTTACAAGTAAGAAAACTAGGACCCAGAGAATTTAAGTATATTGCTACAAGTCGCCCAATATTAGAGACATAACTGGAAGTTGCATCCCAGGCTCTGTTCTCTCTACTGCTGTCCTTCCACACCCCAGGGTGCTGTGTCAGGATGACCTGGATATGCTGAAGCTGATGTTCCCTTATTCAACCCGGACAGAGCCCAGTACTATAATTAAGACATCAAATATCTTAAGTATGAGTAAGACCATTTAGATCTACCCAAGTTAAAGCTTGGAGCATCATCCAACAGGATTTGAGTCAATCTGAAAGGACATGTTTTAACATGGCTATATCAGTTCAATTGTTTAGGGTTTTCTATGTTCTAATAGTTATTGAAAAATCACGTACAAAATCTAGCTTTTGCAAAGGAAAACTAGCCAGGCCTCTTCATAGCACAATTGATGGTTTTTCATTCACTAAATTTAGTAAGAGCAATAAATTTGCAGGGTGTTAAGTTTATAAAATTTAGTCATTCAGTAGTTATTGAACATGTACAGGTTATCAGACACTGTTCTAGGTACTGGTTATGACAAAGTAACTGTCCTTAGCGAAGAGGCTAGTGGAAAATTCTAGTTCTCTCTAAATACTAAAGGAACAGGCAAGAGGATTTGCACGAATTTTTAGTCTTAAAGGTTGAAAGATGTATTGAGTGTCTACTATGTGCCCAGGCATTTTCACATAGATTCTCTCATTTAAGGACACAGCATTCCTTTAATATTGTTTCTCAGAGAGTTCTATGAACTTCCCTAAAGTTATATACTAATTAGGAGTAGAATTCTAATAACACATGATTTCTTAGAGATTGGTTTTATGTTCTTCTCATCGATTTGCCTAATTCTACCAAACTAATATTTCTAATAATTTTACACATCTTTTAGGACAAATCTACATTTGGCTTTAGGTCCAAATAGATGCACCTTGTTAGATATATACTGTATTTGGCCCACTTTTCCCATCATACACATATGTTTATTGGATGTTTGTATGACTGGTAAAGTAAATTAATATCATGCCAACGATTGGACTTTTATTACACTGGAAAGGCCCCTTCTCTAATATGTTGGTTGACCCCAAATAAATGTGAAACTCTAGAGACAAAAAAGATACTTGAATGATTCAATAGATTTTTTTTTCATTTTTAAGAGAGAATAAAAATGGACTGTCTGCTCTGATAGAAACTCAAATGGTTAGCTTAATTTGATACTTTCTCTGATTTACCAAGCAGTTCTCCTAGTAGAAATGGTAAAAGAATGGCGCCTGAGATCCGTCTCTTTCTAGCCTTAAATAACTAATTTTAACTTCCCTGAACCTACTTCCTCATCTACACAGTGGGAATGTTATTACCTGAGTAGATAACTTGACGAGATTGTTGTGGGGCTCAAATGAAGCTTCATGAAAACACTCTACAAATCGTATTTTGTTTATTTTTCTGCCGCTCAGAGGTAACTTGACATTTGTCTTTACCTCCAGTGGTTACTTTCAAGCATGTAGACACTTGAGGTTTTAAAGTGACTCTGGGTGATTCTCACAGTAAAGTGTCCCTTCCCGTGAAAGTATTTTCTAACAATGCATGAGGATTCAAGCACATTGACTACAAACACACATTCACGTGTATCAGCAAACAGATGTCTAATGACACACAGGAGTTTGTGTTGTTTCTCCGTAATTGGGCAGCCTACTCTTTCCTTGTTTTATACGAACACGGTTTCAAAGATATTATGCTTAGCTTGTCTACTTAAATTTCAGCACTCACGTCATGTGAGGCTTTCATTTACATCAGTGTCAGTCATTTATGTGGTCTACAAATATGTAACCAACCTTAGGGGCAACTCAGAGAGCTGAAGAGGTAGTAGTCATCTTTTCTCCTTATCCGGAATTAACCAAGTAAACAAGAAGGTTTTAGACAACTATCGTTGAAACCACAGACACATTGTGCGTCATAGTATTTGATCCCAAGTGCAAAGAGAAGTTTTATATTTTTTGACCATAGTAGTTGAGGTACCATTGGTAAGTCACTGAGCAGAGAATTGGATCTTTGTTTGTGTGTGTGTTCAGCATTGAGGATGGTAGCGAATCTTGTGCAAACCTTCTGGTGAGGGTGAAAACCAGGATCAGTGCTTGAATTTTCACCAGGCACAAGGATAGCGGGCAGGGGGCTTGGTGGCCAGGCCAGACCCTGAGCTCTGCTGCATGCCCGTGACCCTCACTTGATGTCTGCCGTGCCTCCGTCTCACCTTGCACTTGGCTCATGGTCTCCCGTGTTTTTCTCCTTTTCCTTGTAGACTTCCCGGGCCTCCCGCTGGGCTGACCCCGACCACTTTGCCCAGCGACAGAGCTGCATGAATACTTTTGCCAGCTGGTTTGGCTATATGCCGCTGATCCACTCTCAGATGAGGCTCGACCCTGTCCTCTTTAAAGACCAGGTCTCTATCCTGAGGAAGAAATACCGAGACATTGAACGACTTTGAGGAACCCCGGCCGAGTGGGGGAGGGGAAGCGAGAAGGGCCAGGGGTCAAGCTGCTCTCTCTTCCCAGTGCAGATCCACTCAGCCGCTGAGCCAGATTGTGCCAAGTATCCAAATAAACTTATATGAACAGAATGACAAAAAAAAATAAAATTAAAAAAAAGGCCGATGGGGACTCGACTCCTGGCTCCTGGGACTGCACCGGACTGCTCCGAACTCACCTCAACTGGCTTCTATATCCCAAGACTAGGTTGTGTACAGTTTAATTATGGAACATTAAATAATTATTTTTGAAATGATTGCTATGCAGGTTTAAACTTTTTTAATGATCAAAACTATTAAAAACCAGAGTTCTTTCTTTAATCAAAATTGTGTTGGTTGTGACTATTTCAAAGCTGCTAGTCCTCTTCCCATAAACATCACTGCCGCTGGTCATGAGAGGGCTTCCCGCAGTTCACAAAAGCTCAGACCTCATGGAAAACACAGTGAGTCACGCTATCCAGTGTCAAGAAATAACTGTGCATAAGTTAAGACAAGCTCGCTATTCAACTTGGCCAGGGCAGATTGTTTTCCAGTTTGAATTTGCAGATCCACTTGAACTTGTATCTCTAAAATGTCGCTGCATGAGAGAAAGTATTATGACTTCCAGGTAGACAGTTCTAACTGAAAACTTTGAGATATGTAAGTATGATAATCTTTTTCCTTGGAGGGAGGGTGGGGGGAGCTCATACCAAGAAAACACTAGCATTATTTAGAAATGTTCGGTTTGCACGAGGAACCAAACAACCCACCAGCATACAAGGGAGATAGAAGCATTGACCCACAACGGAAACCCAATATTTTTCGGGAGTGTGGGCTAGATTCAACCATGGACATATGCCTTCTTAGAGCTGGGGAAAGGTTGGTTTAAAGGCAAAGGAAATATATTGAGAATGAGTATATGGGGAGGAACAGATGAGTTATAAGACAGGCTCTTTCATGTTTGTGAAAACCTCAAGTTTCAAAAGCTTCTCTATTGAGAAAGAAGTAATCAGGTATCAGCTCTCACCACTGAACATGAGGACTGATGGGAGTT
>NW_017731415.1:2200038-2235747 GCF_001890085.2 Hipposideros armiger
TGCTTCAGAAGAACTTGAAAGCTCTCGTACCTGGAATCTTGTGTACATTACACTTTAATTTCTTCTTGTTACAAGTGGAGCTGCATGAAGGATCAATCTTGGGTGCTTCCTTCTGTCTTCATTTTGGAGTGCTTGTTCCTCGTCGACAGGAGGCTATGTTAGCCTTTGTTTTAGTGGTTCTGGAATTCCTGGTCACTTGAAGGAATATTATGCCGGTGGCCTTTCATCAAAGTTACTGAACTTTAATCAGGGCTGAGATGAATGAATGTGAATAGACCTCTATACTGTTTGGGGGGAGGTAAAGGGGGAACAGCTCTTGATTTAAGAATTAATAAAATTTTAATCAACACTGTTTAAAGGGTGGGAGCGGGGAGAGGACAGTGAACCTTGCCAGGTGAGACCCTGAATAAGACTCTTGCTGAACAAGCTGAATTATGGTTCCAAAAGCTGAGGCAAACTCCCCAGACCTAAAAGTGTCTTATAGCCCCTCAGGTCTCAGAACTCCACTTTTAAAAAATACCAGTTATTGCCATGAACTCTCAAAATTGTCCTGGCCTTCTAATAGTTAATATATTCAACATGCAGCTGTATGTTAGGACCTCGAAGGACTTTATCTCCATGATTTTTATTTAGCAGGGGCTGTCTGTAGTTGTCACTAATCTAGAGTTCTAGTATGTTCCATATCAGGAGACTGGATGAACCACCCAAATTGGGGACTTCCACTGTCCTATTAAGAAGATGAGGAAAGCTGTGTTATCTTCTGGAACAAGGGACAAGTGGGAACCATCGAGAAAGCTGCATCCTCAGCTTAGCATGGTCTCACCCTCATTTATAAACAAGTGAAGCTAGCCTTTGAGTCACTTGTTTTGTAATGATTTGCCTTCTAGGCCTCCAAGGCCATTTCATTTCTTCAGTAGTTCTCTGTTCTACAGGAATACATTTCTTTCCTTTTGGTTGTAATTATCACTAAATTAGGACCATGTAACTGACCTGGTTACCATGTCATGAGCCTTGTATATTTATTTTGAGGGAAAAATATGTATATGATATTTGGAGAGGTAAAGAAAGACACCGAAAACAAACTATTTTAGGTGGCAAATTGTAATGCAAAGGAAAAAAAAGTATACCTTGTTTTGTATGCAGTGTACATTTGGGACAGTTTTCTAACACGTTGCCATCATTTTTGTAGTGTCACCACAGGTCTTTTCTGGAGTGTTTCATTCATTCAACACTATTAATGGCTTAGTCCAGTTAATCCCTGAAGTGTGCGAGTAAGCCTGTAAGAGAATATAAAGCCATAGATCTTGATTTACTTCATTGACCTGTGTCACTTTATGTCTGGGTTTCGCCATTCAAGATAGACTGTTTTATAGAGAGCGTCACCAAAGACTTTTTCCTCCCCGTTTATTGAAGAAAAAAAGAAAGAAAGAAATTATTAATAAACGCCATGACTTTTCCACTGCGTGCTTTCCTTTCCATCTTTTCTGTTGACTGCAGAAAGATGTCCGTTCTCGGGAGGATTCAGTGTGCTGGGGAACTCAAAGCTTGCGTGGAGATTCAGGGGAGACAGGCAGAGGAGGTTGGACCACGTGTGCTGGCTGGGGGTCCAACGCACAGAGCCTGGGGAACGCGGTGCTGCCAGCAGCAGCCATCCTCCAGGCCAGAGGCAGCTGGTGCTGCTGGATACAGGCCAGGTGAACGGTGGTGATGTGCCCAGTTCACAGCGTTCCTCCACGCGGACATTGGGACTATGTGGCAGGGATGGGCCCCAGAGCATCTGGAGCCTGACAGCTGTGGCCATTACCCCCTTGGTTTCAACTACTGCGTAGAGCTCATGAATTACCGGCTGGTGATGCATTTATTAGACTAACTTTTCTCAAAAGAATTTATAAATGGTTCCAGGTGTGAACATCAGCTCCATGATTCAGGACCACTGCTGTGCTGTTGTGTGACAGCGACGACCCCCTTCTCATTGTCCCGTTCCTTCCTTCCTTACCAGTGGCATCTCCTCCCCTCTTTGGATATTTTTAGAGAGAGGACATCAGTCATTAACATCCCATATTTGCAGAGGAGCAAATGCCAAATTGCATTTGGGGGTGTTGATTTGTTTTATGACTTCAGTCGAGTTTTATGTTCTGTATTTCAGTTTGTCCATCTGTAACATGATGACTGACTTAAAAATATGTTTTGACCAATATTTTCTGAACAACTACTACATATCGAGCCCTGTGCTAGGTGCCTCTGAGGAACTAAAGATAAAAAAAAAAAAAAATCCTACTCCCTCTTCCCAAGCAAGAGAGAGAGAAGCCAGGGTGAGGTTGGACAAAGCAAGTTGTCAGTAGAGGCTCAGGAAGGAATTGACAAAGTCACAGATTCCAACCTGGAACACGGCTGTGAAAATGCTACTTGTAACACCTGGCCCCACAATGTGACTGATGACAGAATCATCCCCAAATGTGAGAACAAATGAAAAGACTCCTTGGAGAAGCAGCTTTTAAATTCAGTTGAACCCTACCTCACTGACATTGAGAAGAATATGGTAGCATGCAAAAAATACCTTGAGCAAACCTACTTTATAAATAAAAGATTGTGTTGCTTTATAGTCTGAGTATTTCCACCACATCTAGTCATGACCCGAGAAAGCTAGAATTCATTTCCGGACACCTGAGTCATTCAACATTGGCTTCCCTGAACATTATACAGTCTCTGAGTTCCAGGAACTCAAAATATAGGGGTGTTGGAATTAGACTCAATTGCCTACTGTTTGAGGCTCAAATATGCTTTGGAGGGTACAGTGGAGGAACTCACCTACTGCAGTGGATTCAAGGGTTTGGGGTTTTTGTTTTGTTTTTTTGCTTTTGACCTCACTCAGAGGAGCTGTCCAAGCATGCTGGTTAAAGTCACAGTCTTTGGACCACAACCCCCTGGATCTGAAATCTGCTTCTGCCATTTGGTAATTCTGTGGCCTTACAGAAATTACCTGCCGTCTTTGTGCCTCAGTTTCCTCAAAATAGTACCAATCTTTACCTCATTGGGTTCTCATGAGGATTAAATAAGTTAATAAATAAAAAGATTTAAAATAACACCTGGTCCGTAATAAGAAGTGTGTAGCTCTTACCTTATTAGTAGTAGTTAATATTTTGCCAAAATGGTTTCTTTTAAGACTCTTTCCCTTAACCTATTAAAGAAGAAACATTCTAAGTTTAATGTTTAAGATATTAATACTGACACACATTGAACTGTGGTCTTTCTAGTGTCACAGGCACCTCTTGTTTTCAATTATAATCACATTTTAATGCCTATCAACATGAAATCACCCCAGCACTCAAGAATGGGCAATCCATCAGCAGAAATTATGCACAGTTGAGTTTTTCTTTTCTGGCTGAACTTCTTTGAGGAATGGTCTGTTTCTCATTCTCATTTAATGGAACATAGTTGAGGTAGTTCTGTACTAAAATGAAGTTTGGGTGCCAGTTATTATTGTTTCTTTTCTGGTGGCTTCAATTATATTAAGAAAGAAAACGTGTTCTTGCCAATATATAAATTATTTGCCAAGTTTGAATTTCTGTTCCAAACTGAACTGCAAATAACCTTGTTTCCTTGGCTAAATCTACTTGTAAAACAAACCTAAAATGTGTCTTTAATCAGAGAGGAACAGAGCATCCCATCTTAGAGTAGAAAAAAGAAAAAAAAAAGGTTAACCTGTGAAGAGGAAGACTTAGAGGCTATTTTAACTGCTCCCCAAAGATCCACATACATGTTATTTTATAACATGCTTTTTAAAAACTTGATATATAGTAAACATATTTCCATGCCATTAAATCATCTTGAACAATTAAATTGTAATGAATGCATAGTACAACATTGTATGACCATTCCATATTTTCTTTACCCAATTCCTAACTGTGGGATATTTAGGTATTTTAAAATTTCTTACGATTATGTGGTGAATGTCGTAACCAACATTTTATTCATGTGTTCCATGCTGTGGTAAATATTCCTAAGGATAAATCTTTTTTCACATCCATAACCATTACTTTAGGATAAATCAGAGACATGAAATTGTCAGGTCAAGTGTTTTAAACATTTAAAGGCTGTTTTTTTTGCTGCATATTCACAAAATATTTCAATATATTATAATGCCTACTGAAGGAAAATTTAAATTTACCTAATAAAAAGCTATCCAGAAAATACAATAATTCTATCTTGGCAGCCAAAGTGCTTTAATAATTGATATTTAAGGAGGCAAAATTCATAGAGGGTCATCTTCAGTGGCAAAAAATGTTGAATATCATTCCTCTAGAGGGATTAATGTACTGTATTAACCCTCTTCTTGGATGGTGGAAATTTCCTTCTATGTAACATGTCCCTTATGTCTTGTTTTTAGGTTGAAAACAAGGGTGAAAATGAAGCTGCCCTCTCCAATATTTTCTTTTTCCTTCTGGTAATATCCATATCAAGTAAGTTTTAATAAAACTTACTTGTATGTAAGTTTTCAATGTTTATGATGTTGCCCTTACCCTCCATCCTGACTCCCGGGGAGTTATGTAGCCTGTCAGGGCACTGAGACCCTATTCTAGATTGTCTGTTGGCACTTTAAAGAAGAAAGCATCTTTCCTCTAGTATTTTGTGCGTAATATAATACAGTAAAGGTTACACTAACAGTACAGCAAGGCTGGAAGTGTTGGAGAGTAGCCATTGAGCATGTCTTCCGGAGACTTCATTGAAGATGTGCATTTAAGTGACATCTTAAGAAATAAGCAGGAATTTAACTGACAGAAAAGAGTAGAAAGGGCACTACTTACAAAGGGACATGAACACAGACACCTTCCATCAGAAGTATGTAGCTGAGCGAAATGTCAGAGCCTACCTAGATCTAGATGAAAGACGTCATCATAACACAACGATTTGGTTGATTCAGTTTGACAAAGCTCAGGATGACTGCTTGGCTGAAGGTTGGAACTCCCAACAAAAGATAAAGTAAGTCATAATAATAATAATAATAATAATAATAATAATAATAATAATTCCCATGATTCCCGTTTTCTTTCCTCCGAATACCAAAGTTGCAGCACAAAACACAAATTGTGGCTCCTACCTGATTCTACTGCCCTTACCAGAGAAAGTATGCGAGGGTAGCCAAAACCCTATTCTTCTTCAGCGTCTTTAGGAAAAATCTGGGTCTGAAGACTTTGGAAATGGAGAAATTGACTCCTATGTCTGGCTAGGATGTAGAAAGTTGCAGAAGAGCTTTACTCTCATCCTTACAGTGAGTACAAGTCCAATAAGCTACATATCATGGAAATGTAAAGCCTGGCAGAGAGCTGAAAATGCAAGAAGCTTAAGTGAACTAAATCTTAGGAAGAGACGCTCCATTCCTAGGAAAAGAGTATCCCGTGACTGCTTTCGTCCTAGCATCACCAGCACATTACTCCATCAGAAAGTGGGGTAAGGAGAAGCCAGGTGAACTGCTAACAACCTTCTAGCAGCCGTGTGTGAGCTGGCATAAGGGACTCAAATGTTTAGGTGACCTGGTCACATATTGCTCTGCACCCAGCTGCCAGTTCTTTTCCATGAGATCTTCTCCAAGGGGATGCAGCAGGATACTGAATGCTAGATGCAGGACAGGAGGACTGAGATATTCCCTGAGGCACACTGGATCTTCACTCTGTAGAAGGGCAAAGCAGCACCTTTCCTAAAAGTAGACTGGGTGCACCACAGGAGGACATTTGGAAATTAAGAATGTAGATCGTATGCTACTATGGGATGCGAAAGCAATTGTGTTTCAACACATTTGAATCTCGGACTCCTTTGAGAGTCAATTAAAGCTATGACTTCTGGCCCAGAGACATACCTAAGCTCCATGTACACAATATTGGACATTCTATAAAAGAGTTTCATGGATTCCCTAAAGGCTACCCATGGATTTCTAGGGTTCCATCGATAACAGTATAGGAAATGTCTTCCTACATCCTCAAGGCCGTAGAAAGTTACAGCACAAAGAACCCACTGTTTACTAAATAAGACAATTGTGTTTCCTAAGTGGGCTTTCCAAATGCTGGATTTTAATTTTTTAAGAAGATTTCATCCTCCAGTTTATGTGACATTTGCACTGAAAACAGCCTGACAAATCCCACCAAACCTTCTGTTACTTTTGGATGTCCAAACTGGCGGGAGTGCCCAAGGTTAATGAAAATCATTAATTATTCATGGTCCTAAAATGGGGTTCAATTCATTGGCCTGAGAATTCTCACTGGAGAAAATGAACCCACCTCTAAATCCAAGTCACTCTGAGTCAGGATTGAGGGGATTCTCTCCATGTCCCTGCCCTTCTCTAAGACATTGGTGGGCTACTCAGAGTCAAAGGATCGAACAGTGTGTAGACATTGCCAAGACTATGAATCACACTGCAGAAGCACTTGGTAAAAACAATTGCCTGCATGCCATGATGATGTAAAAATGTATGTAAAGATTGGAGGAGAGGCCAGGGCTGTGGGCTGGTAGACATTTTGTATTTTTGACAGATGTGGAAGATAATCTGTGACTAATCAATTTGTTTTTCTTCATAATCCCAAACCCTTGGCCAAGCTCTGGTTTAGACTATCTATGAATGGATGTAATCTGACCTAGTCTTTCCAATAATGGGGATGATATTCCACCCCTTTCCTTAAGTAAAGGAGAGAACATTCAGGTTTTTCACTGACTGTCAGATCTGACCAACCTTTTTCCAACTTGTTGGAAGAAAGAAAGCTCTTTAAACCAAGCATATCTCAGAAGCATTACATGCTAATATCTTCTTTTCACCCCCTGACTCCTTATTTATAGCTTCCAGGTATTGGCAGAAACCAATCCCTTTAGCTATTTTTTGTATAACATTGTCTAAAGACTTTATTTTGAGGCCCTTTTTTTTCATCCATCAACTTGTAAGGTCTATAAATAAAGCCTCAACTACTTAAAGGCAACGAAGTATGTCACTTTCTATCACTGAATCTTCAATTACCAAAATAATTGTCCTCATGTTATTTAGGTGAATATCTTAGGCCTTCTACATGGATGCTAAAAACGGCTCCCAAGGTGGTCACCCAAAAGCTAGGTAGCCTTTGGTGGTTAGCATGTGTCACAAGTCATCTAGGAGAATCACCTCACGACATTACTCAAGGTGAGTAGTCATGGCTCTTGCACAAAAATTTCATTTACCTTGTTCAGTTATGATTATTCTATTGTAATCTTCAAGAATAAGGCCACATTCTTATGTAAAGTTAGGACCTCACTTGGGTGAGGTCATTTATGATGTGAATAAACGAAAAGGAACAGATAACAGAAGCCATATGGGCAAGTCCTGAGTAGCCACGAGTGAGGGTCTAGGTCCTGATCTCTTGGCCTGGACCAATGTCTCTTGAGTGTATCTGCCTATCAGCACCACTGATGGAGCTTTAAAAATTACATAGATTTCTAAATCCACATCTGGAATCTGATTCAATAAGTATGGGATCCTGTCACCTGAATATTTTAAAAGATGACCAGATATTCCTGATATATTGTCACATTTAGAATTATTTCTTATACCGAGTCCGTAATCATTTTGGGTCATTGATGCCTTTTAGGATCTTATGAAAGCTATAAGCCAATTTCTTGGATAAATGCATATATACCAAAAGAAAAAAAAAGGATAAGGAGTGCTTCATCTAAATAACATGTCTGATCACACCTGTCTGCTGCCAAAAGCACTCAATGGCTCTCCATTGCCTACGTGATTTTGTTCAAACTCCTTTACATGGTTTGCTATGTTTCCCATGATCTCATCCCTGAAGACTCTTGTGTCCTTCCAAGTTTCCTGCTTGAAAAAAATTATTAGTTTTAGTAAAATGGACATGTTTATTGTCACCTGCACATATTTTTCTGTTTTCAGCTTCCTTACCTTCACTTATGCTGTTCCTGCTGCCTGTATCCTATTCTCTTTCCTTCCCAAACCTACCCTAAGTAAGGTTCACTGATTCTTCAAGACGGAACTGAGCTAATACTTTCTCCAAAATTTCTGATCCATTTTCCCCCATCCCCTTCCTAAAGCATATTAGATCCCCTTCGCCTGTTCTATTGTACTTCCATGTCTATTTCTTTCACAGTACATGCCACATGATGCTGAACGTTTCTGTTTAGGTGTCTGTCTGGCACAAGACAGGAGATAAGTGCAGGCAAGGAGAATATCTTAGTCACGTTGGCACCAGTGATTAGCTGGTGCTGACCTAGAGTTAGCGCTCAATGAATGTTTATTGACTGGGTCACTGGGAAGGCTTAGAAAGGCTCATTCTGGTGGGGACGCCTAAGTACGTCTCTGCAGCATGGAAGCAAAGTAGGTGGTTTGAAGCATGTTTTCCTGAGGATCATGTGTTTATAGAGCTGTGCTTCTGAGCTCAGACAGAACACTGTGTCTTGCCAGTCAAAATACCTAGTGTGTTTCTTTCACTTTTCCTTCTGTTATCCCCCAACTTTCGTAAAATAATTTTTAAACATACCACCCGAGTTTCTGCTATGCTTTGAGTCAAGGGCAGAATTTACAACAAGAGCATAAGGTTCAAATGTATATTCTCTACCTTCCCACATTTCCTCATCTGGAGGATCTCTCCGTGCTAGTGTCAAGAGAGCTGGTGTTTTGTTTTGTTGGTTTCCATTAAGTAAGGCATGCATGGCTTCACTCGTCCTTTATTCATTCACATTCATTCATTGAAAATTTGACTATTTCAAGTTTTATTGTCTTCTAGAAAAATGCCCTTAAACTACAAAAATTAATTTAAGAATCATCAGAAAGTTCTTTCTCATCTACCAAACTACTAGTACACACGCATGCGCACGTACACACTGGCTCTGGCTGCAACAGGAGGTATCACTAGGGAGAGACTTGCTTCTCTGAGGCCCTGAGGCTTTTTTCTGTTAATGCAGAAGAGTTCTGAGGCTGCATCGGACATCAATCTTGGCAAGCCTAGCACTCAGGAAAGCACACTAACAGGTGAAGCAGGAAGCTGAGGCCCTTTTGCCTCTTCTGTTTTTGACATTTACTTTCCTCTTCATACCGCCAGCTAGGTGGTGGTCCGTCAGTGGCTATATTTAGCAACCCGGAACAAAAATTACTGTACTCTGGAGGGAGGAAGGGGTGAGTATGGATGGTATTTATTTTTTAATTTATTATTATTAAAGAGGTTAGACTTTCTTTTCTATTTTTGTAGTTGGTGTGCAAAGCAGCCACCTTAAAACTATGCAATGCATTAGGAATCAGAGTATGAGAACACAACATCGCCTTCTGGATAAGGCCTGCGACTTGCTTCATTGTGGTCAATTGCCACGGGTGGGGTGTAAGGGACATTGACAGGGCCTTATACCCTGGTCCTGTTCCACAGAGGCACTCCATCTTAAACTTAAGGTTTGGGACTAGATGTCTTCCAGCAGGGTATTTGTCTCAGGAGGTCAGAAAAAGCACAAACAGTATCCACAGAAAAAGGGACATCATGGACCAGAGGTATCATCATCCGTATCAAAACTAGAGAGTGGGTAAAAGGACAAGAAGATTCCGTAGGATGCAAATACGTCACAAGGTAAGAGAATAAGATACTCACGCACAGGACGTACAGTGGTGTGAGAGGTGAGCCAGGGTACCCCGTTCAAATCAAAGGCTGTGGACTTCCACTTCTTTCCATGGTGGTGGAGCTTGTACTGAACCAAACCTATTACAAGAATAACTAAAAGTATGAAAAATCTGTTTTAAAATATGGGAGAGTTTTCAAGGAAGACAGGGCTTGAGGGGCTTCAATTAAGAGGAAAGGGGAATTTAATGATGTAAGAATAATATTCTGTGCCCCACTTTTCCCAGTGGAGCACATGCCTATGCATAAGCTTCGCAAAGGGAGGAGCTGAGACGTTGGGCAGAGAAATGCCACAAGAGGCAGAGATCCAACAGAGCTTGTGGAAATCTCATGGTGCTGAACAGACAAATATCAGGTTTGGGACCATGAAGGCAGCCATGGCTTGAGACATCAAGATTCTGGAGAGAAGGGAAAATGGCCAAGTAAATCAAGTAAAAGTCATAGGATAAAAACCATGTAGACTTTTGGTAACCTCCCAGTACTGAAGGGACATAGATTATAATCCAGGACCCATGAAGGAAGAGAGGCTTTGTTAAATACCCCAGACTCTTAGTTGGGACCCCCGAAGGGTTAGACTTCAGAACTGGAGGCAAAGGGAAATAGAGAAAACTTTCAAAATCTGAAATCTAGCCTTAAGGCTGCTCAATGGAATGAGATCACCTACTTCACCAATTTCACCATTCTTCTTGAATCTGCTTGATCGATCACATGTTATACAAGTGACCCTCTGGGACTTCTGAGTCTAAGATAGAATAAGCTTGGCCTTTTGGGGTATTCTCTATTGGCATGCCCACTTTGCGAGAAGCCAGCTGCCATGAAGAAGCCCTACTACCTTGAGACCACAATGTCTCTGGGCATTTGAGGAATTCCAGGTACAGGTCAATTCTTGGGTAGGAGCCAGAGAGGAAAATGTGGGATGTGCTTGGGGAATTCTGAGAAGCACAGTGTGAATGAGTGCTAGGATAGGAATTGGATGGGTTTTTTGTTTGTTTGTTCTGTTTTGGTTTTGCAAAGAAAGAAGACTCATTGAAGTTTTCCAAGCAGAGATGTGACAGAATTGGAGCGGTGCTTTATGAAAATCAATCATTAGAGTGGTTTTGACAGCAAACCGATGGAGGTGGATAGACCAGATATGAGGCCATTTTAATAATCCAAGCAAGAGTTAATAAAGGTTTGAATTAAGGTGACAGCAAACAGAATGAAGAGCAAGAGGTAGAAAGAAAAGGAGTCAAGAGAACTGACAGGTCCTGACAGCTGATCAGGAATGGGGTATGAGGAAGAAGAATTCGTCATCCTGACTGAGGCTTCAAGCTTGAGTGACTGATAGATGGGGACGATATTAACAGAATGAAAGGGTGGAGGGAAAGGAACTGCTTTGAGGGTGGAGTTGGGATTTAGGCTCTTGATTGCATTTGGCATTGCTCCTGGTGCTTTGATCTTTTGGAGGACTTTACCCCTTCTTCTTCCTGGACCATGTTCCTCTGCCCTGTGGAATCCCACACCTTCGAGTCTACAAGTGCTGTGAGGTGTATGTGGAATTCTCTCCCTGGGCCCTTCAGGGCCGGGGCTCAAGATTCGATGGGGTCAAGATTGTATGAATTCTGAGTATGGCTCTAATTTCTTCATTTGGCTCAATTGCTCTTCTGCTGCTGCAAAACCTACAGAGGATAATGATTCTCTGAGCCAAAGGATGAGGGCCAATTGCCTGGAGGGCTAGGCTCAAAGAAAGCAGCTTGCAGCGCCAAGGCATCTGTAGGAAGGAGCTAGAGTTTCCCAGCATGCCCCCACCTCTCCCCCAGGGAGGCTCTGCAGCCGGAAGTCCAAGGTTGGCAATCACCTCGGTGTCCTCCTGAGAATGCTTGCTGGATAACTTTCTGAGCTTTCGTTGAAGGGTAATGTGTCTACTTTAATGAGCAGCAAAATGCTGTTTGTAATAAAATAGTGGCTTCTAGCATTCCTGGAGTAGCCCCAATTACATTTAATGTACGGAAAGGCGGGACAAGGGAGGGGATGGTTTTTATACAGAAAGACCTTGCTTGATGTTAATAAGTTATTCTTGAAAATTCTGGGAAAATCAGGACTTTTTATATTGTAGCTTCTTTTAGTGACTAGCGAGAAGCTCACTATTTAAAGGAACTGTTCTGTCTTTGTCAGCAAAGAAGTTGTTGAACGATGTGACTGACCATTTTTTCCTTTACTTGTCTGGGAAGTTTTAAAGTTTTTTCAGAAAAGAATTAGCATGGTAGACAGGAAAGAGTATGGACATTGGTATGACACAGACCTCGTTCACGTTCCATTGGGCCACCATAGGGAACATTGCTGATTGCCTATCTCCTATACTTTCTACCTTCCTCCTCCAGATAGCAGCATTTCTGTGGCTCCCAAGTTAAGATAATCCTATGCCCCTTTGCTAAAGATTGGCTCATGAATGGGCACGTGAATCCAGATGGAGGCCACTGAGAAATGAAGAGGGGTCTGCTGAGAGATTCTAAGAAAGCTCTTGCTCACCGCTTCAGGGACTCCTTCCTAAAGTGACTCTCTGTGACCACTAACTGTGAAATAAAAAGCCACCATCTCATGACTCTGCAAGGAGCTGTCTTTTGGGTGACGGTGAAACCATGAAGGTCTGGCAGAAGGAACCTGAGTCGTTGAGCACACTTTGGGGCTTCTAGATAGAGTAGCCCTAAATTCTGTATATAACAAAATACCACAGCCTGGGTGGCTTAAGCAACAGAAATTTATTTTCTCATAGGAGGCTGGAATTCTGAGATCAAGCGGTTGGTTGACAGGGTTGATTTCTTCTGAGACCATTAGTCTTTACTTGTAAATGGCCACCTTTGTCTGTCTTCACATGATCTTTCCTCTGTATGCATGTCTGTGTCCAAATTTCCTCTTCTTATAAGGATACCAGCTATGTTGGATTAGGGCCCAACATAGAGACCTCGTTTTAATTTAATTACCTCTTAAAGACCTTATCTCCAAATGTGTTTACATTATCCTGGGGGTTATGGCTTCAACATATAAATTGTATGTGTGTGTGTGGGGGGGGACGGGGGGGGGAGTGGGAAAGAGGCAATTCAGTCCCAAATAGGGACTTAGCCAAACACAAGGCAAATTCTCAAATCCTGAGATTTGAATGTGAGCTGTTTGTTCATGATCCTCTCTTGTTTTGTTTCCTCAGTGAAATGAAGGACTGAAGGGTAGTAAACAGATGAATTTTTAGCAGCAAAGGAGGTCTTCTAGGTGGGATGGATACTGAATCCTTCCTCTTCTTTGCAAGAAATTCTGATTCTTCACAGATATTTGCCATTACTCATTGACAGTACATTCTATTACTGTTTTTGCTGATACTATGCAAAGTGATAAATTTAGCCTAACTCTCTGAGTTGTAGGTAAAAACGCATTTAGAATTACAGGAGAAGAAGTAGTAAGCTATCTGCAGAAATGTATTCAGTGGCAGAATGACTATTATCCATGGAGATTATGTTTAACTACAGCTATATAATGATTGTGGATCACCTTCAGTAAGCATTTGTTCTGTTACAGGCTTTGTGTTAAATGTGTTATGTACCTCACTAGGGCACAGAACTATGCGTTGATCTTGTCATTCCCATTTTTCAGGTGACAAAATTGACAGTCAAAGAAGTGAGGTTATGGTGCACTGTTTGGTGGGATTGCAGATTGATGCAGCCACTATGGAAATCAGTATGGAGGTATCTCAAAAAACTGGAAATGGAAACTACCTTATGACCCAGTCTTAGATATTTCTCCAGAAAAACCCAAGACACTAATTTGAAAAAATATATGCTCCCCTATGTTCACTGCAGCGCTATTTACAATAGCCAAGACTTGAAAACAACCAAAATGCCCATTGGTAGACGACTGGATTAAGAAACTGGTACATTTACACAATGGAGTATTACTCAGCTATAAAGAAGAAGGAAATCATACCATTTGCAACAATATGGATGGACCTAGAGAACATTATGCTAAGTGAAATAAGTCAGTCAGAGAAAGACAAATACAATATGATCTCACTTATGTGTGGAATCTAAAGAACTGAATAAAGGAGTGATGTAAACAGAAATAGTCTCAGAGACACAGAGGAAAAACTGATGATTGCTAGTTGGGACGGGGTGGGGATGAGGGAGAAGGGGAAGGGACGAGGCAATACAAATGGTAACTACAATAGTGCCTCAGGGATAGAAAAGACAGTTTGGGGAGTATAATTAATAATGTTATAAATATGTTTTAGGGGGCCAGATGGACTCATGTCTTGACTCATTCCTACATGTCTACTTCATGGACAGTGTAGAGGCCTGACCACTGCACTGTACATCTGAAGCTGCCATTGAATAATATTATATGTCAATTATAATTTAATACATATATAGTGATGGGATGTGGAGTAGAGTGTGGGAATGGAGTCAATGAAATTGTAATAGATAAGTATGATATCGGGGGTGGGGGGGCAATGGATGGAGGGAAGGGGGTTGTCACTTTGTGAGGGGTGAAAAGGATAACTTAAACTAATTTGTTTTGTATACCTTAAACTAATAATAATTTTTAAAAAGGAAAAAAAAAAAGAAATGAGGTTACCTTGCCCAGGTTTTGGTCCTCTGCCTTGATGCAGAGCCTGTGCTATTAACTACCAAGCAGCGCTGCTAGGAAAAGGTGGCATTGGTTTCTGTTTAGGGAGGCATGGAGTAGGAAGTGGGAACTGGTACAGCTGACTGAACTTAAAATTTTTTAACTCTAGAGCTGGAATGGAATGATGAGATCATCTTGTCCTTGCTCAAGGACGTACCTTGGCTAAGTTAAAAAGATAGAATTAAAATTTTGGTTTTCTGATTCCAAATCTGGTATTCTTCAATTGATCCCATGAGATCCCTTTGGGTCTTCATTTACCGTATTATAATAATAATTATGATAACAAAACCATAATGTTATTTTTAGCGTGCCTTTGAGGTCTCAAAATATTTTCAACCACCATAAATTGGAAACAAAACAATGGGCTTAAATTGGCGAAACAGGAAATGCCCTGGGCTCTTCCAGCAAAGAGAAATTTAACCATGATGAACTGGGAAGTGTTTTAGTAGCTATGTTTCTCACCAATGTGTGGTGTTTTTAGCCTGGATCCCAGTCACTAAGATTGAATAGAAGGAGCATACTATAACTCCCTTGGTCATCACCCTTAGGCAGAGAAAAAAGCTTTCAGAATCAGGACACAAAGGACCCAATACAAAGAGCAGAATTGCAGCATGGAGGAAAATCAAAGAAAAGTGATTTCAGGGGACAGTAAGAAATTACTGTAACACTAAGGCTTCTTGGTAGTGAGCAACAGAATCCTATGCTGGCTAAAACAGGGAGGGGAATTAAAAGAAATGCACTGTCCTGTTGCAAGGTACTTCATAGGATGGAAAGAAAGGTTGGAGATACCAGGCTTAGAACAGAGAGGAACTAGGCAATTCCAGATTGTCTCAGAAACCGAAATGAATGAACATGAGCCATATTTTATGCCACAGCTTCATTTCATTCAAGAATTAAAATTCCAGAAGAGAAAGTCCAATTGGCCAAGCTTAGGTCATGTGCCTGCCCTTGACCATGTATTGTGGTTAACAAAAGCACCTGTAGAGATAGCCTTTAAGGACAGCTTCACGGGTGATACATAGTGAGAAAGTAGGCACCTGGTTTTATCACCCTTCCCACAAAATGAGCCCAGGACCCCTTTATGCTCTTTAAAATTATTGAGGACCTTCAAGAGCTTTGGTTTATGTAGGTATCATATTAGAAATGAAAACTAATGACATTTTTAATATTTGTTAATTCATTTAAAAATAGCAGCAATAAACCCATTGCATTTTAACACAAATGGCATGTTTTAAAAATGAAAATAACTGCATTTTCTAAAACCAGAAACATTAATGGGGAGAGTGCTTGTGGTTTATGTTTTTGTAAATTTCTTTATGTCTGGCTTAATAGAAGACAGCTGGATCTTTATATCTGCTTTTGCATTCACTCTGTTTTGATATTTTGTTTTGATTAAAGTATATGAAGGAAAGCTGGCCTCACACAGATGTGTAGTAGGAAAAGGGAGGAGTGTTTTAATAGCCTTTTAGTTAATTATGGAGATTCTTCTTTAATATTACACCAAAACTCAACAAGTAGTAGTTTCTTAATTCTCTGAAAGTTTGTGTTCATGCTTAGATACTTTAAAATTCATTAGTATCTCTTGCATTCTAAATGAATCTTTTACCCATGCATGGTTTTGTATCATCATGCATTGGTCATTTGGAAAATATTGGTTCACTGAGTTATGCAGAGCTTCCAAAGTTCACACATTTCATCTATAATATATAAAATTATAATGATAAATATCACTACCAATCTCATCAGAAAAATATTTAAACATTGGGATACTGTCAGTCTCATGGTGACAGATACTAAGCTTCCTAAAGTTTTTAAACTTTCACATGAAATCTTATTAGTAGCAAAAATATACTAGTAAATATCATGTCAGTGGTTTTCCTTGAAGTGACAGTCATATTTCATTCACTTTTGAGAACGTTTTGCCCAATACTCTCACCTGAATAACCATTATTTGTCTGTAAGTCATTCTTTCTGGTCAAAACAAAATTCCGAAAAAAGAAATAAAAATGATTGATCCAGCTCACACTCAAGCAATTGCACAAGTGCTTTTCCTCAAGACAAGTATCATACTACTGCTGCAGCAGCAGCTTTATGTATACTTCCCATTTCACCACAAAGAATATTAAAATGATATATACCAAGGTCTCAGGGCTTAAATTAATAATTCTTTTTTTTAAAAGATTTTTATTGGGGAATTGGGGGAGGGGAACAATGTTGGGGAATTGGGGAAGGGGAACACTGTGTTTTTCCAAGATCCATCAGCTCCAAGTCAAGTTGTTGTCCTTCAACCTTAGTTGTGGAGGGCACAAGCTCAGCTCTTCACCACTTTCAATCTAGTTACGNGGGGGGGGGAGAGAGCGTAATCCACCATCCCACGCAGAAGTTGAACTGGCAACCTTGCTGCTAAGAGCATGCGCTTTCACCATCTCGGCGGCAGCTCAGCTCGAGCGCAGCTCACTGGCTCATGTGGGAATCGAACTGGCAACCTTGTTGCTCACAGCTTGTGCTCTTAACCAACTTAGCCAATAATTATTTTTTTTATTGAGGTAAAATTGGTATATAATTTTATATAAGTTTCAGGTATACAACATGATATAATGATTCTTACTGCTTCATCAATGAAAAATTTAAATGTAACTAGCTTAAAAAATTTTTTTATGTGGTGGTGAAGAGTGAAATATAATGGCCACTAGTACCATTTGGTGGCACTGCTTGAATTTGTTTAAAAGTATCAGTGATTTAAGTCACTATTATTATTATTATTATTATTATTATTATTACTACTACTACTGTTATTTTGGCTTTTCACTTGGAAATAATTTTAAACTTAAAAAAATTCAAAATAATAATAATAATACAGAGAACACCCAAATACTCTTTATTTTGATTTACTATTTTTTAATGTTTTACTCCAGTTGCTTTATCATTTGTCCTCTCCCCATCTCACTTTTGTTTGCTGAATCATTTGAAGGTAAGTTATATACATCATTGCCATTTACTCTCAGTATTTCCATTTATAGTTCCTAAGAAGGATATTCTCTTCAATAACCACAGTACAGATATCAACTTTATCAAGTTACATTGAGACAACATTTTTATTGCCACATTCCAGTTTTGTCAGTGACCTAATGAGGTCATTTATATGTACACGATCCATTGTGGAGTTAGGGATTACATTGAATTCTCATCTCTTTTTAGCCTCCTTTAATTTGAAATATAATTCCACAAAAATTTTTTTGTTCTTTTAAGACACTGACATTTTTGGGAGTAAAGGCCACACGCCTTTGCAATATTGTGATTTATAGGAAATGTACATGTCGTCACTCAGATAACCAAAATATGTATTTGATCTTCATCCACAATTCCTGACTCACAACTCCTGATACCCTTTTCCCAAGTGTTGAGAATGATAAAGGTGCCTTTTGTTATGTTATTCAGGTAACTTTTGGAAGCACCTAAGACTAGAGGATGGTTGTCAGAAGCACCAACTATGTGATTCGAGGGTTGAAGCTTTCAGTCCCACCCCCTGATCTCATGAGAGGAGAGAGGGCCTGGAGGTTTAACCAATCACCACCAATAGCCAGGAATTTAATCAATCATGCCTATGTAATGAAACTGTAAAAACCTAAGGGGATGGGGTTTGGAGAGCTTCTGGGTTGGTGAACACGTGGAGATACTGGGAGAGAGGCTCACCTGAAGAAGGCATTGAAGCTCCACGTCCGTTCGCACATATCTTGCACCGTGTATCTCTTCCATCTGCCTGTTCCTGAATTATACCCTTTTACAATAAACCAGTGATCTAGTAATAACATGTTGCTCTGAGCTCTGTTAGTTATTCTAGCAAATTCATCAAACTCAAGGAGGGGGTTGGAGAACCTCTGATTTATAGCCAGTTGGTCAAAAGTACAGGTAACAACTGGACTTGCAATTGGCCTCATGAATTGGAGGCTGTCACTGGAACCTTCAATCTATGGCCCGTTCATCAGAAGCAAAGGTAAGAGCCTGGGCTTGCAGCTGGCAGCTGAAGTATTTGTGTGTGCGGGTGGGTCGGGGGAAGGGCAGTCTTGTAGGGCTGAGCCCTTAACCTGTGGAATCTGATGCTCTCGTCCAGTAGTGTCAGAGTTGAGTTGAATTCCTGGACAACCTTTTGGTATCTGAGAATTGTTTGTTAGTATTGGGAGGAAACCCTCCCCTGAGGTTAGAGTTGGATCCAGGAACCCTAAAGACTCTTCTGTGCCTCCATGAAAAAAAAATCATTTTGTATTTGTCAAAGATTTCATTGTGCATTCTGGGCCCAAATCCTGCATAGGTGTTCTCAGGAACCGCACCTGGAGGCTCACCACTGCCATATGCTCTTCATTGATGATGTTAATTGTGATTCCCAGTCAAGGTATGGTCTGAGTTCCCCACTGTATAATTACTGTGCTTTATTTTTCTCCTTTACTGCCCTAAGTAGTCTATAGGGAGGCACTTTAATACCATGCAAATATCCTATTTCTCATCAAACCTTCCCTCTAGGTTTAGCATCCATTGATGTTTTTTTTCCTGAGCTAACCTTTATTATGATGATTGCAAATGATGAGGCTCCAACTCCAGCACTCCCTGTACATTTCCCAATTGGCCTTGGCGATTTACTGTAAGCAAGAACCCTCTTCTCCCCTTCTTTTGTCTATCTATCTATCTATCTATCTATCTATCTATCTATCTATCTATCTATCATCTATGTATGTATGTATGTATGTATGTATGTATCTATCATCTATATCTATCTCTCATCTATTATCTATCTATCATCTCTATCTATCTATCTATCATCTATCTTCTATATTATCTATCATCTATTTATCCATCATCTATTTATCTACCCTTTATGGATATAAATTCACGAATTCTTATTTTTTCAATTGTGTGTAATACATTCCTATACTTCATTATTTTGGGGCTAAAATTGTCCCAGATCTGGCCATTGAGATCCCTCCAAGCTGCCCGCTGTGTCATTGTGACATTTTTTAAATACTTCTTCTTTCCTGAGCATTTTCTTACGTTCTGATATAAGTTGTTGCTGGCCCATCTTATATCTGCTTTGCCCCAGTCCCTGACTCAGCTATTTCTTCAGGGAAGCCTGTTCCCTTTTAGCTCCCACTGCTTTTGCACTGCTGGCACACATGTCAAGGAAAAGGGGCGAGTCAAGTCTTAATGTTTTTTCAAACATAGTTTTGATCGTTTGGACTTCCTGAAAGTGTCTCGGAGGCTCTCAGTGGTCTGTGGGCACTTTGAGAATGACTGCTGAATATAAATTATGCTTACATTAATTAAATGGTAAGGTGTTCATCACTTACCTTGTATAATGTGTGTTACATTTGCTTCATTGAGGAGCCAAAGATCCTCATTTAGTAGCTGTGAGATCTTGACCACTTAGCTTCTCGGGCCTTCATTTTTATCACCTGGAATTAGAGAGAATATTACTTCCAGAATTCCTGAGGATTATATGAAATAACTCAACTACGTGCTGGATGCAGGGCCTGGTTTAGAGCGAAAGGTTAATAAGCGATGTCATTAAGGGGCAGATAACTCATCTTGTGAGTCCGCATGTGATCAGGTGAAGGAATGGTACTCAAGAAGAGGCAACGGGAGGAACCTTACCCACAGCTAAACCTTATATAGTTGATGAGCTCCTGGACTCTCAGCGGATAATCTAATAGTGGTCCTGGGAGAAGGGACGATATAGTTTGCATGTGAGAGAGATGTATACTGTGACACAATATAGTTTCCAAGATGGTCATGACGAGACCTCCTATCCCATATGCCCTTTTTACAAGGTGAGGGTGCCACTCCTTTCATTGAGAAGTGGGATCTATGTTCCCTTCCATTGAATCTGGGCAGGCCTATGGCTATGGCAGAAGTGATGCTATGAGACATTTGAAGCTAGGTCATAAAAGCCCATGCAGCTTTATTAGGGCCTCTTGGGATGTTCACTCTTGGAACCTAGCCCCATGCTGGGAGGAGATGCCCGCCACATGTCAGTATTCTGGCAGACAACCTCAGGTGAGGTCTCCAATGACAGCACCAACCACCAGACATGCCAGTGAGGAAGCCTTGAAGATACCTTCAGTGCCACTACGGTCTGACTGCAGCCGCATGAGAGACCCTGAGCAAAGGCTGCCCAGCTAAGCCCAGTTAGCCCTCAGACATGAGAGATCCTAAGAAAATGATGTTGTTGGTGTAAACGAGTACATTGGGGATGCATGTTTACACAATGATAAAGAACAGTGCCTCCACATGGGTGTGCAAGGCTAGAAACTAACAAGTCATCTATACCCCAGACATGGGCTATGAGGTAGGCCATAGGTGATGTTGGAACATTTGTACACACTTGCCGAATGCCCCAAGAAGAGGCCTGATGAAGAAAGACTCTTAAGAAACTTATGCATATCAACTATTGCTGCTTTGTATTCCAAATTGTAAAGTAAGGAGTAGGTGGTTTCTGGCATTGGTGACATTCTCAGTGCCAGTTGAGGCAGCTGTAGATATCCCCCCTCCGTCTCCTCTTTTCTTTCCATTTCTTTTCCTCACTTCTGCTTTCCTGTACCACCTCCTCCTCTTCTCCACTTGTCCTCATATTCTTTTTTTCTCCATCCATAGCAGTTTGATTAAAAAAAAAAAAAAGAGGGAAAGAACCTAAATTTTGAAGTGAAGCCAGCCTGGGTTTGAATTTACTTATTATTATAGTTACTTGGCTTTGGGAAAGTTATCCTTCCTTTCCTAGCCTCACTTCCTCCATCTGTAAATTAAAATGAATGCAGGCATACCTTGTTTTATTACACTTTCCTTTATTGCTTTTTACAGATTTTGCATTTCTTTAACAAATTAAAGGCAAGACCCTCCACCAGCAAAAAGATTATGACTCTCTTTGTTGCAAGACTCACTTTATTGCTGTGGTCTGGGTCGAACCTCCAATATCTCTGAGGTCTGCCTGCACTAACTCCAGAGAGTCACTGGATCATTACATGACGACATTAAAAGCATTCGGCATATTGCTAGGCACACAGACGATCCATGATCCACATTAATTTGCTTCCCTTTATTTAATCACAGCCAGTGTTTTCTCCTTTGCTGACTTACTCCAAAGCTCCTTGGCCGCTGTCCTTAGATTGTCCCATTTCACAGATGCTGTTTTGTTTCCCCTCATGCTTTGCTCTGCCAACGCCCCCAAAAGACCTCTAAATTCCAGATGCTGAGAGAAAAGCCCTTGATTCTGGCTGAATGCACAGATGATATTCTCTAAAACGCAGATGGCACATTAGGTACCTGTGGGAAGCTTGTGTGTTGGATTGGAAACAGACAAAAACAAAATTTTTTGGCAAAAACGGGCTCCTGGTGGAGGATGGGCAGACAGGAGCAGAATCAAATGAAGGCGGACTGATGTTGCCAACACCGCCTGGAACCCAAACCTCCCCACCAAAGCCCGGGCACAAATGAAGGAGATGTTTTTCAGTGGAGAGGGCATCATTTATCTGAAGGATAAGGATAAGAATAGGAGAGGGAGAACTATGATGCGAGGAGACGATATTTTGGAGAACAGAGTTGAAATCCACAGGGTGTTTAGTTACCCACCTTTGTGCCAGATGGTTGTGCTGGCTCAGTGGGCCTGGTCTGGCCATGAGTGCACGAAATCAGTGGGCGTTGCGAGGGCAGGTCGAATACACCACTAGGAGAACTGTGAACTTCCCAGTCAAACGCAGGCAGAGGCTGAGCTGAATGATGTGATAGGACACAGCCTGTATCTACGCATTTCTGAAGAACAAAAACTGGTGAAATAGGAAATTGTGTTCACAAAGATCATTGCAATAACCACAAGGTAGGAATGACAACTTCAGGGCAGAGAGCAAGGGCTGTTTTTGTCCAAGGATCCTCTCCGTTGGGTACTTTTCTATTTCTATACAAATCTTTCCCTTTTAGCACTGGTTTCTATTTTCAAAACCCCAATCCAAGTGTTCATATGGACTCACAGATTGTTAGTGCTAAAGAGATCCTTAGAGATCACCTAGTTCCACACTGTCATCTTTTGGCTAAGATTACGAAAACCCAGAGAGGTCTAATGAATTCCCCAAGGTCACACAGCTTGTCTGGGGCGGGGGGAGTGGGGGAGGCCACAGCTACAAACTTGGCTGCCTGACTTCCAATCCAGAGTTCTTTCCCAGTCTCTGTTTTCCCCGCATCTTCTCAAAAATTACAGATTCTGCACTTTCTTTGCTCAACTACTACTCATGAAAAATATTTATTAGATGCCACCAGCCAATTCTACATCCACATATTTTGCTCTAAGTGAAGTCATTTCCCCCTTCAGGGAGGTTCCTAATAATCTGAAATACAGGAATACTCTTTAAATACAGGTCATAGTTCAGCAGAACTTAGCTCAAGGTTGCTTATACATTCGTTCGGCAGATATTAATCACCTGCCATGTGCCAGTTACTGTGTTAATCTCCATGGTTCCAGTAACGAGAACGGAGAAACTTAACACATACACACACAGCAGAAAAAGACCTGGCATTCCTAATTGACCATACGTTTAATACATTGCGGGGGAATAAAAGAAATGTGTTCTATGAGGGCTGGGAGGTGGTTATTTTTGCTATGAATTAGTCAGATATTATAATGTCACATGGCTCATTAAAACCGTAGAAGAATCCGAAAAAGAAGGAATATATAGCGATTTTAAACATGACTCCCATAATCCTATAAGGACAAAAATAAATGAGAGTGAGGTATTTATAAATGAGAATTTGGAAACCTAAAGATGACTTGAAACTAACTTGATCATGGGGAAATGTGAACAGCCTATGCTCTAGCTTCATAGTGTTCTTCGCAAAAGAAAATGAGCTTAAAGAACAATGGGAGAGATTGTGGTTGGGCATGTCTGTGTTAAGTGTTAAGAAAGAAACATTTCTTACCACTCAAGGTGAGAAACCTAGGCTTTGGGAATCAGGGCAGAATCGGTAGCGGTGGGGACACCTCCTGTTTTGGTTGGTCAGTTCTTTCCTTCCAAGTTCTTGGTCAGAAACTCGTACGGTGATCTTTTCCCCATTTCCCACCACACGGTTTAGGCAGAGCCATGAAATTCCTGAGGATTTGTGGCCTCTGAGTTCCTGCCTGCTCTGCCCCTCGGGGCCTGTCCATAGGCACCCAGTCCCATCAGACTTCCCACAGTGACAGCTGGCCCTCCAGGTCTCAGCCCAGGGTGTGGGGAGGGGAGGTGAGGCCGGGGCTGTCTGGCAGCCACCTAGAACAGGCATTTAGGGTCTGGTCCTCAGCATGTGGTCCTGAGCTCAGCAGGATTAGCACAAGCCCAGATCTACTGAGTCAAAATCGCTACGGTTTAATACAATCCCCAGTGATGTCTACTCATGTTAAAGATTGAGAAGGTTTGTTCTAGAATACTGGCCACAAAATCAGACAGGCTTGACTTCAAAGCTTGGTTCTGCTATTATCTGGCTCTGCGACTTTGGCTAAGTCACCTACTTTTATCTGAGATTCAGTTTTCTCATCTATAACATGGGGACAACAGTTCTTACTTCTTAGGCTCTCAGAAAGGTTTTTTCCTGGCTACCTCACTTCACATGGGTCCTTCCTATTATATTTACCTCAGTCCTTTATTATAGTTTTCTTTGAGAACCATTATTACAACTTGAAATTACTGTGTCTACACTGTTTTGAATGTAAGTTCCATGAAGACATAAACCATGCCTATCATTTTTTTTTTTCTGCACGTTGCTTGGCACCTAATAGGTGACTCCGTATTATTATAAGGATGGAATTCAATAAGCAAGAGGAACATTAGCTCAATGTCTGACTTGGTGAAAATATTCACTAAATGGTAGTTATTGAAAAAACTGGTTGTATAATTTGTGAAGCCCAGTGCAAAATGAAAGTGCAGGGCCCCTTGTTAAAATATTATTAAGAATGTCAAGACAGAAGAGCATTAAATCGAGCAATGGGGTCCTTTTCAGAGCTGGTCCCTTTACAATTGCACAGGTTGCACACCCAGGAAGCCAGCTCTGGGTATTGATAATATTACTAATATTGTAGTTATTCTGTGGGGGATGTTGTCACCTCCCAACGATGAGAAATCTCACCCTTCTCTACATGTGAACTCATGGCCAAGAGTGTCACAGGCTCACATTGCTTTCTTGGGCTCGGTTGTCCCTCCTTTACCTGCTCAGATGAAGAGGCTGAGAGATAACTCGAAACTTGAGAAAGGACAAAGTGTACTCTGTCCGGTCCGCCAGGCCTAAAGCATTCCTTGCAGCAAAATGCTGATTTACACCTGACTGGTAAATGTGGCCTTCATCGAGTCAGCAAAAGTTCTGCAACTGTGTGCTAAACCGAATTTTAAATGAGCTTCCATAATGCAAGTACATATAATGTATGGCTTTTAATTTACTTGATAATGCAAAAATACAGCCTGAGATGAGGAACGAGGCAGACAGAGTCACTCAATTCTAATGTAACTACTTTTCTTTATGAGAGACTGAAAATAAGGGCAGGACTCAGAATATAAAACAGCTATGAGGAACTGAAGCTACAACTCGGGGTGGGAGGACGACGATGAGTTCACTGGAAAAAAACCAGCCTGGTGCTGGTTCTAGGGTTAGCTGAATTATGGGAATGTGATTACAATTAGCCCCCCCCCCCCTTATTTGTAGTTGCTCTTTCTGTAGTTTCAATTACTGATGGGACAACAGCAGTCTGAAAATATGAAATGAAAATTTCCAGAAATAAATGGGTTATAAGTTTTAAATGGTACTCCATTCTGAGTAGCGTGAAGGAATCTTGTGATATCTGCTCCATCTCGCCCAGGACGTGAGCCCTCCCTTGGTCCAGCGTCTCCACAATGTAGATGCTCCCGGCCTCTTCATCACTTAGTAGCCCACTTGGTTATCAGATCAATTGTCGCAGTATTGCAGTGCTTGTAGTCCAATAATCTTAATTTTACTTCACAGTGGCCACAAAGCACAAGAGTAGTGATGTTGGCCGTTCAGATATACCAAAGAGAAGCCATAAAGTGCTTCCTTCAAGTGAAAAGGTGAACGAACGTTCTTGACTGAATAAGGAAAGAAAAAAAATATCGTATGCGGAGGAGGTGGCTAAGCTCTGTGGTAAGAACCAATCTTCTGTCTGTGAAATTGACTAATTTATAAATTAAGCTTTGTCATAAGTGTGTATGTACAGGAAAAAACATTATATATATATATATATATATATATATATATATATATATATATATATATATATATATATATATATATATATATATATATATATATTTCAGGATTACCTGTGGTTTCAGGCATCCACCAGGAGTCTTAGAACGTATTCCCCTTGGATAAAATCCAAAGCAAGTTGTTTCCAGGGTTCCCTGCCCTGCTGGGTTTTGAATTATATCCTTACTGGGCTAAGTTTTTTCTTTCAGAGCCTCAGACTCTAGTTGTTAAGAGGGGAAAATCACATACCTCCTGCCTATCTCATTACGTTGTAAAGAGAAAAAAGAATTTTGCTCTTGTGAAACTGCTTTGTTCAACATGATGGCACACACAAGCAAGGTGGTGTGCTCCGTAGAAACAGCACTAGCCTGGAAGTCAAAAAGCCTAGTTATGACACAGTTTTCTATTTACTAACTGCCCATCTTCAGCACTTTGGAGCCGGGCGGATAGGCCTGAGTGAAAATTCCCAACTCATCACTCTCTGGCTGAGTAAACTTGGGTAGGTTCTTTATGCTCTTTCAGCCTCAGTTTTCTCATCTGTAAAATGGGTTTGAATTAAAATCTTAGAGAGTACAGGCATATCTTGGAGATATTGAGGGTTTGGTTCCAGACTACCACAATAAAGCAAGTACTGCAATAAAGAGAGTTGTAATCCTTTTGCTGGTGGTGGGTCTTGCCTTCAATTTGTAAAAAACAAAACACCTGTGAAACACAATAAAGCAAAGCGCAAGGTATGCCTGTATTTAGCACACCTGACAGATGGCAATTCCTCAACAAATCTTTCTCAGCCCCACTTCCCTGTTGATTGGGATATTAGAAAACTTCAAAGCCCTGTCTGGACCTACTCGTATGATGTTCCTGTGTGTTGTATGCAAGTTGTGGAAGCCTTATTGTCCCTGCAGTTCCTCGTCCTCCCATCCACTGGGCCCCAATTCCTGGTAGCTTTCTGGTTCTGGTACTGGAGGGTCTTTTTGTTCAGAGCCATCTGCTAACTACTCCTTCCAATGATATTAACTTGCAACTATGGTAAAAGCCCTCTCATAGGGGCTTGGCTTGAATGGAGAGATTTTGAAACTCAAAGGGCTTTCCTGAGGCGAAAGAGCAACAGGTGGGTGGAGTTGCTATTCAGAGACACCTGGTCCTACTTGGGTGAAACTTCAAAACACACAGCTCAGGCACCACATACTCATGAGGCTCACTTGATCCAAGGTACTAAATACATATTTATTTGGCTAGAAATGCAAGTACATCTTAATGTTTCTGCTCAGCCTTCATGACTGTATTCTTTTGATAGTAACTGTGGTTCTGTTGTCTATTATTCTGTACGGTTCTCTGCATTACACAAATAGGTCTAGCAGACACAAATCATGGTGGCTGCAAAGTTCATGACTTCCCAGCACTTGTGCATGTGGCTCCACAGCCTCTCCCAACACCAGATACTACCCCACTTTAGCCAGCTTTGTAGACACAGGACCTGAGGCTGACACAATTGTCATAGCTTCTCCTCGCCACAGTGAATGTGTCAAGAGGTGGCCGAGTGATTCAAGGCAGGACAATTTTGTCCTTTCTCTAGATTTTTTTTCATCAACCTGGTAAACACAATGAAAAATGTGAGGCCAGAATGGTCTACAGCCCAGTTTCTCTGTTGGCATACAGCTGCAGAAACAAGACAGATGGATAGCCACACAGTGCACTCAGATGAGGTTCTAGCCAGGTCCATGCCTACTCTTTCCAAGGTCATGTCATTTGTAAACAGAAATAGTCATGGTGCAATCTGCTACAAACATTCATTTGGATGACCAACAAGACATTATTTCTCTTGGAGTGATGGTAACAGGTGATATTGGGATAGGAGAGTGAGGAGTGGTAATTAGGTAGAGGCCGGTGGGTACAAATTACTCTTGCAAGAATATTGGTGGGGAGTAGAAAGAGAGATAAGGAAATAGTAGGTGTGATATTGTTATATAATAAATATATATGGTAGACCCTTGAACAACCTGGTGGTTAGCGTTCCTCCCCCACCCTGTGCAGTCAAAAATCTGCATATAGCTTTGACTCCCCCAGAACTTAACTACTAATAGCCTACTGTTGACCAGAAGCCTTATTGATAATAGTCAAAAACACATATTTTGTGTGTTATGTGTATTATGTACTGTATTCTCACAATAAAGGAAGCTACAGAAAAGAAAATGTTATTAAGAAAATCATAAGAGAAAAATACACTTACAGTATTTATTGAAAAAAATCCATGTATAACTGGACCTGTGCAGTTCAAACACATGTTATTCAAGGGTCAACTATATTTTCCCCTTGTTGCTGGAACAGAATTTCTAAAACCCTTGGAATTTCCTGAGTAATAGGAGTGAGAAAAGTGTCTTTTGTTGTTCTTAGTAAGCCCTTTTAAGTGTAACTGAGTATATGTTAATGAGGTGACTTTTGGTGGGCCCCTAGATAGCTTCAGGTTGGGGGCTGGTTACCAGAGAACCCAACCATGTGATTAGAGAACTGGCACATTTAGCCCCACCCTCTTACCTTTGGAGAAGAGAGAAGGGCTGGAGATTGCATTAATCACCAATGGCCAATGATTGAACCAACCATGCCTACAAAATGGAACCTCCATGAAAACTCTAAACTAAGGGGCTTTGAGAGCATCTGGGTTGGTGAGCTTATCCACGTGCTAGTAGGGTGGCATGGCCCCAAACTCCATAGAAACAGAAGCTCCTGCTCTTAAGATCTTATACTTCTTCAACTGGCTATTCATCTGTGTCATTCGTAATATCTTTCAGAATAAATCAGTACTAATAAGCAAAGTGTTTCCCTGAGTTCTGTGAGCTATTGTAGCACATTACTGAACCCAAGGAGGGGGGGATGGGAACACCTGATTCACAGCCAGACAAAAGCATAGGAGGCTTGGACTTGTGATTGGCATCTGAAGTGTGGGCTGTCTTGTGGGACAGAACACTTTAACTTGTGGGGGTCTAACTACCTCCAGGTAGTTAGTATCAGGATTGAACAGAATCATTGGACACCCAGTTGGTGAACTAAGAACTGGTTGTTGGTATGAAAAAAACCCTACACATTTGGTGTCAG
This sequence comes from Hipposideros armiger, assembly GCF_001890085.2. Taxonomy (NCBI): domain Eukaryota; kingdom Metazoa; phylum Chordata; class Mammalia; order Chiroptera; family Hipposideridae; genus Hipposideros; species Hipposideros armiger. Next base: position 2,228,676 of record NW_017731415.1, read on the forward strand.
AAGTGTCCTGGTATTGTGAAAATAGCAAATCCTATTAGTAGGGTAGCAGACTCCAGGAAAAGTCTGTTTTTCAGGGTAGAGCAGAACTTCAAGTGCCTGAATTATCTTGATTCTCTTTAAGAGAGGGAGGGGGTAATTGGTGGAGCAGTGTGTCAGGAGAAATGGAGAAGAGAGAGCCGGAACAGGAAGCAGCATTGGTAAATAAGGGAGACACTGTTTCTGAGAGTGAGGGAAAGGAAGAGAAGACGATAAGAGAGAAAATCTGAGAGATGGAGACAGTCAAGAGAACTCATGCTGGAGTGGTCACAATGTTCTCATTGCAAGAGAAGATCTGAGGGTTTAAATTATTGTTTGAACAGAGATAGGTCCCTCTGAGGCAGGGGCTATATTCCCATCTGCTCCCATCCCCTCTGGACCAAGGAAAGGAGAGGGTGGTGGCAGCAACAGACTTCAGGAATGACAAGGCCTTTGGGATTGATGTCTACATTATAAATGATGTGTTGGCATTAACTGTCATACCTCAACCTCCCTCCCATGGCAAGGGCATCTGTTGAGGCTGTGGGAACATGCTGTGTCCATGGCTATAAAGGCAGATTCTGTTACGTCAGTGAACCTGACAGAGCAGAGGGCATCAATGGGCTGTTTGCCCGGGTAATCTTTCTTTCATCTCCTAGTCAACTGCTGTAATGACATTTCCCAAGGGGAAATTTTCTGATGTCCTGGTCCCGCTGGGACTGTGGGGAGTGATTGTCTTGCATTGACATGGCTCTTTATGATTCTCTGGTCCCCAAGATCACAGACTCATATGAAGCATAAGAGAGTGTCACTTACCTTAAGACTATTCTAGGGTATACTCGTTGCTGCCAAGTTAACTTTTTGTTTTCATTTTGGCTTCATATATCTAATTGAGTCATTATAAAATGTAGAGGTTAAGGGCTCTCTGCTTGTAAAGTTTAGTGGACCTGGGCTTAAATCTCACTGCTACCTTTGATTACCTTGCATGACCTTTACAAAGTTATTTAATCTAATATTCCATTCTTTATCTGTAAAATGGGATAATAAAAACACCTATTTAATCTTATGAATATTAAGTGAGAAGACATATGTAAAATTTTTAGAATGTATCTTGGCAAACAATAGGTACTCACAAAGCCAAATTCAATTAGATAGCTAGTGAGAGAATGGACGGCTCCTCATTCCTTCATATATCATAAGGATTTGGGTGTTTCTTGGTTTGTTTTTATATTTTTTTAAACCTGTCACAAGATCCCAAATGTACTTTGGGGATTTCTTTATACAATTAACCAGGGACGTCAATTTAAAACTTCCTTTACTAACTTTATTTTTAATTCAGTGACTTGTTGAGAGGTAAACCACTAGATCTTTCTGGTCAGTAAGTTTTATCATACGCAAAATACAACCATTGGTAGTCACCACCTGGTGCATCTTAATGAGGATTTTCTAGTTCAAATTGAAAGGAGTGCTGTGATTGATTAGTAATGTCTGCCATGCCCATACTAAGGGTAGTGACTTCACCTCTTCCCTGTATGTACTGAGCCTGCATAGACCCTGAGGTCATGGATCACAGGTGCACGCCGTAGGCCAAGGAATGTTACATAACTTCCGGAATTGCCAGTGCTCATGGAGGAGGTCCCTGCTAATTTGAGGAGGCTTGAGAATTGGCTGTCATTAAACCCAAGGTCACGGAACAGTGGATAGCTATAGTGAGAAGGAAACATTGCATTTTGCAGTTTTACACTTGGAAAATGATAGTGCAGTATGCATGTGTAAATCTGGAGCCTCTAGAATTGAAAGGTTTAAGACTGTGTCTGCATGATCTCAGGGAAAATGTCTGCAAAGTTTAAAAAAAAAAAGTGCCAATCAATGGGTTGCTGATGTCAGGACTTGCCTGATTTCCTGCTTCTCTGTTCCTCCCCACAGCTGTATCTACTTGAATCCCATCTGCAGTTCAGCTGCTGCTACCCCATACCCTGAACTGAATCCTTCTTGCTGTTGACAGGGGTTTTTAAGAACTCTGGTGGACTTCCAAGTAATCTAGATACCCATCCTGGTATCTAAGCCAGCTCTGCTCTGAGACTGGCCTTGTCGCCTTCAACCCTTGAGAGTTGAGGTCCACCTTTTTGATGTTCCTGAATGCAGCCTTGTTGTCACCCCATTTGCCCAGAACTTTGAAATAATTTTTCTACTAGATTCTACATACTTATCTGTCAGGATGCCTGTTACCTCTTTCTTCCACATGTCAAAGACTTTCTTAGATTATAGCTTGCATCTTAATAATGAGAGATTTTACTTCCACAGGGTGATATAGGCAGAGGAGATAACGTGGGCTTTAAAATCAGCCAGACCTAAGTTTCCATTTCAGCTTGGCTTTTTCTTAACTGTGTGGCATTGGACCTGTGGGTCAATTTTCTCATCTGTAAAATGGGAATGTTAATAATAGCATAGCTGGGTGTTATATCCTGGAGGAAAATAGACAAATATGTTGGAGGACCCAGCACATAGTAACTGCTAACACATGAACAACAACAAAATAATATGTCCAACAGCTCTTATTTATTGAGCACTTATCATGTATGAGGCATTGAGTCAAGTGTGTGCAAAACAAAATTAATACTATGACCCACATTTCACGGATGAAGAATCTGAGGTGTAGCAAGGTCAGTAACTTACCCAACATTACCCAGAGGACAAAGGCCAGAGCCTGGATTTGAGCCGAGATCTGCTTGTTCAACTCTAAAGGTTGCCCTCCTTTAATCACTGTATACTGTCAACAAACAATATAAGCATCTTCCACACATTTGGATGGATTGTCTTCTGTACTCTGAAGCCGGGTTTGTCTCAGACATTTACTATGCCCCTCTGGACATAAATGATTACAATTTTCCTCTTCCCACTCCCCTCAGTATGCCCCATTCTGTTCCCATGGAACATTTCATGGCTGACCATGTCATAAGATATGACATCCTCAAGTCTATTATACCAAACAAATTTGAGTTTTAAAATATTGAATTGGTTTTAGATACAGCCATGGGAGTAATTTTAAAATCTGGGCTTCCAACCAACAAAGTAATTTCCGTTATTAATGGAAAAATAAACATCTCCTATGAAGAATGGTTTCTTCCTTCCATGGCTCTTGTCCTCAGAAATCCAGGGCTGGTGGGCAACCTTCATGCCTGAGGATGTCATGTGAGACTAAGTGAGCAGGCTATGGCCCCGGAGCAGACCTTATGTACAATAGTTCTCCCTTATCCTCGGTTTCTCTTTCCATGGTTTCAGGCACCTGTGGTTAACTGTGGTCCGAAAATATTAAATGGAAAATTCCAGAAATGAACAATCCATGGGTTTTCTATTGCATGCTCTCCTGAGCAGAGGGCTGAAATTTCACATCGTCCCTCTCTGTCATTCCTTTGTCCAGTGTATCCATGCTGCAGATGCAGTAGCCATCTGGGTTATCAGATCAATTGTTGCTTGTGTTCAGGTCACCCTTATTTTACTTCATAATGGCCCCAAAGCACAAGGGTAGTGATGGTGGTAATTCACATATGCCAAAGAGAATCCGTACAATGCTTCTTTTAAGTGAAAATGTGTGTATGTATAGGAAAAAAAATAGTTTATATAAGGTTCAGTATTATGTGGTTTCAAGCATCCACTGGGGGTCTTGGAACATATCTTCTGTGGATAAGGTGGGATTTCTTTATGTGTCTACTTGGCTTTGCCCAGCGATTATAATTCCTGCTTCCTTTGTTCCTATTGAATGTTGTCTCTGTTTTCTCATTAAAGTTTAGGCGGGGGTCATGGAGGGACCACTTTTGCTGGGTGTCTGTAGCAAGCCAATGAATGATGAGGAAGTTTCTTAAGAATTGGTCACTTGAAGTACCAAACAACCATCCAGGTGATCAGGCAACAGAGAATAGGAAAAACTGTACTTTATTGATCCAAACGTAGTGCTGGGTACTTTGTATACATTACCTTATTTCATTATCCAAAAATCCTGTAAGGGTGTCATTATTATTTCCATTTATACAACACTGTGAACCAGAAAATTAAATAACCTGTTTCAGACTAAACAGTTACTAAGTAATAGTACAATCCAACACACTTCGTAATAAGACACACCTTTTGAACCCAAAGTTTAGATAGTGAATAATGAGTGTAAACTCTTAAGACTGGTGTCAAAAGTTCCCATTGATTCAATACCTCTAATGTCAGATGCACAATTAGAATCTACCCAAAACTGATGTGCGTTTACATCCAGAGCCTGCAATTGAGACATGCTGCTCAGCTATTTGCATAGAAATAGACTACAATTATTATGAAGTATAGTCCATTATGGAATTCAGTTTAGTTTGCATTTTAGCTAAAACCATAAAGTCCGATAGGAAAGAATTAGCTTTATCAATTACATTTTTGTGAACCCAGCTTTGTTTTTTAAGGTTTCTGAGTTGATGTGGGAAAAAAAAAATACCCATGTGCTAAAATTGTGTAATCAACATTGTGGGAAATGAGATTGAAGTTTTTGAAAGTTTGGTTTTCTTTCTAAAGAATGTGCCAGAAATCTCAACCATCACTTTGATTTTTGGCTCTGATCTCCATGTTGAATCAGTTCTTGAGTGTCAACCTGTGGGACAAGCTTTGGGTAGTAGGACCTCCCTGGAGCCCCAGAAGATTTTTGGATTCCAGACTCGCAGCTCTGGCTCTTTCTCATTTTCTTTCTCAACAATCATGGCAGCCGTTCTGTGGGGAGCGACTGTAAGAGATAATGTGTGGGACTTAGAGTTAGATATGGGTCTGAGAACTGATGTTGTCCTTACTTACTTGAGTATCTGTGAACAATTTTTTTAAAATTTTATTTTACCTCTCCATGTTTTACAGCCTCCTTATCTGAAAAATGAGATTTGTAGTAGCATGTACCTTAAGTGAGTGCTGTGACAATTAAATGAGATAATGAAGGGAAAGTCTTCAGTATGGTTCATGGTAAATCATCCTGAATAAAAATCATTATAATTACTATAGGATTAGTTTTTAACATATACAACTTAATAAATTCCGTGACCCATGTGGTCTAGTTACAAAGTTGTGTGTCACATTCAGGGAAACACAGTTCTACATTTAAAAGCAGTTAAAAGTAATAGAAATCTTCTATTGGCATTTTTTGGAGAACATCAAAGAGAATTCCATTACTAAGTCACCTTGACATTTTGTAATATCACTTTTCCTTTTTTCTTCTCCAATTCCCTTACACCCTGTATCTCTTCCAGTGTCTCTTCCTTATAAATCTCAGCTCCAAAAAACTTTTTCTTTTTCTTTTTAGCTGAGCCATCCTGCCACCTGTTGGCAGCTCAGCTCGGGCTGGGACTCAAACCGCTGTTGCCCAGAGCTTAAACCCTTGAGCGAGTTCTTAACCAACTGAGCCACTCGGCCGGCCCTCAAAAACTCTTTCTTGATAACCAGGTGACAAAGTTTTTTGATCTCTCATCTCCTTACTCCTCTTTCTATCATTTTGTATATAGGTCAACTTAGCTTCTCTCTCAGTAAGAAAAAATTCCTTCCTTAGTAGGATTGGGAAGCAGTGGGAACTAAGCAGACAATGCAGGATTATTTTTAATGGGCTGGAGGTGGAGTGACGGTGGCTGTGAGTACTCATAGACTAAAAACTTTAGTTATGTATATTGTATAGATATCTCCAGAGCAAGGAAATTTCTGGCTCTAAGCTGCTCACTCTACACTTGAAGCCCTACTTCATGAGGAATGTTGATACACTTAACTATGTGGAGAGGAAGAAATCAGTAAAAAAAAATTCTGTGTCAATGAAAGATTTTTCCATATTAAAATTAAGTGAAGGACCTGGCAAAAGGAAAACTCAGGGATGACATGATAACTGCCTTAGATATCCCAAAATGGCAAAATTAGAATCAATAGGATTTAGAGGAATGGGCTTTTAGCTCAGTTTAACGAAGAATGTTCTTATAGTCAAAGATGTTAGAAGACAGAATGAACTTCCTTGGGAGGCAATGAGGTATCCCTCGCTGGAGATATTTAAAATAAGGCTGATGAATTCTAGGCAAACATATTATCAATGGTGTCAAGTATCCGAGAAAGGGTAGATGCATCATAAGGGTCGCTTTCCATGCTGTGATTCTAAAATACTGCTAATCAGAACAGAGTTCAATGTGTACTTTCAATATTGACAACTTGTAGCTCTCAATTTGAGGTCCATTCACTCATGGCAACTGAGGAGTAAAATTTGGCTTTTTGGGGTGCAATTTTGTGCTCTAGTGCTTTCTCTGGACCTGTCTCTTTCCTTGAAAAGGGACAGAAGCATAGCTCTCATCTTCAGCCCAGGCTCTGTCTAACTCCTAAGAATTGGCTGGTGCGAATTCAAACATCATCGCTCCTCTTGCCAGCCTAGAGCAGGGGCGGCAAACTTTTGAGACGGAAGAGCCGCCCGGGGTCAGCAAACTGCGGCTCGCGAGCCACATGCGGCTCTTTGGGTACGTCCATGTGGCTCTGAAGTAAAATTGAAAATGGAAATAAAACTATCATAGTTTCATTTATGAAAAATTTAACAGATATTAGTCACATAATGGTGATCATGTAAAAATATATTTACGGCTCTCGAGTAATTTTCCAATTGTGAGGGACAGGATTGGCTCTTCCAAGGGTCAGCAAACTTTTGAGATGGAACGTACCCGAAGAGCCGCCTGTGGCTCGCGAGCTGCGGTTTGCTGACCCCTGGGCTAGAGGCCTGGATCCAGCAGAGCAGTATTATGGCAGGAGTCATATAGTGACCACATGTCTAGACCACAGGAGCTTTAGGCCCTGCCCAGGCTCTTGTCCAGGCTCTGACACAGTCTGTAAGCCTCATCACGCCTTGGGGTTTTCATTTCCTTGTCTTTATTTTTTTATTATTATTATTTTTATTGAGGAACTGGGGGGATGGAAACAGCGTTGGGGAATTGGGGGAAGGGGAACAGACAAGTTGCTGTCGTTTTGTTCTTCAGTCTAGTTGTGGAGGAAATTGCTTCACTGGCCCAAGTTGGCACCATCATTG
>NW_017731415.1:2236174-2312625 GCF_001890085.2 Hipposideros armiger
AGGTACAGTAAGAGCTCCTTTCTAAGGTTCCCATGGTTCTTTGAACTCATGATACTAAAGTGTCTAAATGCCCCTCTAGTAGGAAGTAAAATAACTTGGGAAAATTGTTAGTAAACTGAGACAGCACTTGGAATCTTAGTATCGTACTATTCAACAGATCTTCATTATACACCCACAATGCACCACATGCTCTTATAAGCCATGGGGGCAGGAGCAGCTGATAGGGCAGATTTGGTACCTGCCCTCACAGAGCTTACATTCTAGGGGCCATGGAACCTATGGAAAATAAAATAGGTAGACAAGCTCATTTCCTACTAGGAAGAAGATAAGATAGCATGTTATGCTTGAAACTGACTGTGAAAGTCAAGAACAGCCTGTCTGAGAAAGTCCATTTGAGCTGACTTTTAAATTTTGACAAGGGCCAGCTATATGATGACATAGGCGTGAACAATAAAAGCAAAGGATTTTTTTTTTCTTAAGGAGCAGAAGGAAGCCCATTGTGTCTAGAATATGATGGTGTGGAGAAACCAAGATGGTAGAAAATGTAGGCAGCACCCAGGTCATCAAGAGTTTAGGTTTAATTTCATGTGTACCAGCGGCCACTTGAGAGTTTTCAGCAAATCAGTGATTTCTGTGGTATCAAATTCAGTAACCACTATGTGGAGAATGGATTGTAAGGAGAACTAGATGGCCCAGGTGGACATGAGACATTTAAATGAAGGGCTAGGATTGACATGATAGTGACCTGGGTTAGGTAATAGCAGGAGAAGCAGAGAGAAGAGAATGCATCCTCTGAAAACATTGCAGTGGAGTCTGTATAACTTGTGATGGAGTAGATCAAGTAGACCCCCCCTAATCTGCAGTTTCGTTTTTCCATCATTAACCACCATCCAAAAATATTAACTGGAAAATTCCAGAAATAAGCAATTCATCAATTTTAAAGTGCATGCCGTGCTGAGTAGCATGATGAAATGTCACACCATCCTGCCCAGGACAAGAACCATCCCTTTGTCCAGTGTCTCCACCCTGTAGACATTAGTCACTTAGTAGCCACCTCGGTTTTCAGATCAACTGTTGCAGTGTTGTAGTGCTTGTGTTCAAATAACTCTTATTTTACTTAATAATGGCCCCAAAGCACAAGATTACTGATGCTAGCAATTTGGATATGCCCCAGAAAAGCTGTAAACTTTAGGTATGTATGTATAGGAAAAACCACAGTATATATAGGGTTCAGTACTATCCAGTTTCACTGGGGGTCTTGGAACGTACCCTCCCTGCCCCAACAGATAAGCAGGGACTACTATATGTGGTTGGGAGCATGAGACAAAAATAGGAATTTAGGATCATTCTTTGGCTTTTTTCTCTGAGCACTTTAGAATGGATGTGTCATGGGGGAGGAACAGGTATTATTAAAAATAACAATGGCTATTATTAATAGACATGTATTTATTACATGAGATCTGTGGGGGTACTGCTGCCTGTACAATTGCCTGCATATATCTCCAGTTCAGTCAATTTGTTGAAAGACAATGAATGTCAGCCACTATTTTAAGAACCTTGTCTACATTATTTCATTTAGTACTCAATAGGTATTATTTTACATAGTGACTCAGGAATATGAAGTAACTTGCCCAAGATCACACAGCTAATAAGCTACAGAACCAGAGTTTAAACCACCTCAGTCTGATTCCAAAGCCTGGGTTCTTAATATCTACAAATTTATTCCTTGGCATACCAGTCACTATACAAGGGGTTGCTGGTCAGTTCTGAGGACCTCAGTGGTCTCCCGAGAGGCCTCCTCAGAAGATACCATCACAGAATTATTTCTATGAGGAATGATGTTATTTATAAAAAGCGGATCTGAACCTCAAATGAACAAAGCTTCCATATTACAGCTCCTACTAACCACAGCCATAGCAAGGCTTTAATGTTGTATCCAAAAATTGGACTGGGATTCTCCGATGTTACAGGCATACAGTGAAGCCAAAACCATACATAAAGTAAATAATTACAAGCCTAGTCAAGGGGTATTTGGCTTTTTTCAGTGACAGAAATAATTTCTTTCTGTAGACAGAGGTGGCTGAAAGTGCAATTTCAACCACCTAATGATATTCAAGAAAAACATTTCCTTACAAGTACATAATTATCAGGATCTATGCCCACTAGGTAATATGTCCTGATTTTCTATAATTTTGTAGCCAGCCTCATCTTCAGAAATTAAAAATAACCTTTAAAAGGGAAACTTCCAGACTGATTCCAAGAACGTGAATCAAGTTGAAGGGACATGTTTTATACTTTATCTCTAACTTCTGGAAGGTATACTCCTTTTGCTCTCTTAAGATATCTGACATAATGACAAAAATTGATGAAAACATGAGAATTAAGCCAACTTCTATGGTGACATGTTGGAGATATTGCCGATTTTCCATTGTTTTAACCATCATTCACTGTCATTCAAGGACTAATTGAAGTTAGTGAAGCTACCTTTCTTACACCTTTGCCAACTCCTCCTCCCTCTGTTTTACTTTTATTTCTAGAACAGTCTTCTATTGCACTTAACTAATAAATTGCAATGCTATATAATTGTATGTTTGTCAACACTAGGCTGTGAGTTCCTTGAGGATTGATCATATCTCAGTTACCTTTATACATTCTATGAATTAGAATGAATATGGCTGCAAGTAACAGAGAAAAAAAAGTCATGCAAATGTAAACAATAAGGAGATGTACTAGACTACAGAACTGGAAAGCCACAGATAGAGCTCTGTTAAAAACTGAGTTAATGCGGTGGTGCTGACCCTGTTTCCCTAGAGTTCTTTGGCACTTGCTTCTCTGTCTTCAAACTGGTGGCAAAATGTGGACAGGAGTTATGGACTTCATATCCATACCATGGCCATAACTTGAGGAAAAGACGTGTCTTCCTGTGATGTTTGCTTCAGATCATGGAAGAACTTTCCCAGAAGCCCCCAGCCAACTCTCTTTATTTCGGTGGCTACTTAGAAATAAACTGCTGAGAATATGAATGGGTTTACCATGAATTGCTTACCTGACTCAGTTCCCCTAACCATCTGGCTATGATCCCATGGAGGACTGCAGGGACTAGTTGAACACTGGAAGGGAGAAAGGTCACAGCGTTCCCCACCTATGGGGGAACAGTGCCAGTGCCTAGCAGAGAGCTTGGTAGTTAGATGATGCTCAATAAGTGTTTGTTGAGTAAGTGAAATGCCCTTTTCAGAACTACTGTATTTGTAATCAGCACCATGTGCTTGGCTCAGCAGTTAGTTATATACTTTATTATTCTTTGGTAATGTCATATATGTTAGTTGTGTATTAACAATCAAATGTTAACTACCTAAAGTCAGGATCCATGACAAATAAATGTCAGTTGTCTGAATGAAAAATGGTTTCTTGGTGTCCTCTCCAGGGTGAAGACCAGGAATAGACAGGTAAGTCATGTAATGGGTGATTTGTGAGTTTGATTCTCTAGTGAAGAGCAAGGCACAAGCTTCTTTAATAGGAAACAAGTTAAAAAAGGGAAAACTGCCTTTTGTGTTTAATTGAACTAAGGCTCTGTGAAGCTCAGTTTCCATAAGCTGGAGACAACAAGAAATGAAACATGGGATCAGAAAATCTCAGCACTTACTACAATGGAGTGCTCTACATGAGCGACAGTGTCTTCATAAGAGAAATGAATGCTTTCTTCTTTGTCCGCTGGAGTGAACTTGGCATGGGGTATCAGGTATAAGCCACTGGAAGGTGAGCAGCCCTGGGAGGATGAGCTGCACCAGGTTGACTGAATGCCCATATAGTCATAGAATTGACAGAAAAATGCCTCACAACTGCTAACATGTCTTGAAGCAATTCTGTTGTGCCAGGCATGGTTCTAAGTGTTTTGCAGATTAATTATTTTATCTTCTCAACAATTCCAGGAGGTGCTATTATTAGCACCCTCTCACAGTTGAGAAAATTAAGGTTTAGAGAATTAAAATAGTTTGCCCAGGTCAAACTGCTAATAAATAGTGGTGTTAGGATTTGAATTGAGATAGGCTGGCGTCAGAGATTGTGGTCTTAACCACTATTGAAGAAGGTCTCAAATTCAAGGCTAAATACAAGGAGCAGTCATCTGCAAGATGAGAGATTGAAAGGTTAAAAATTGTTCAAGAAACAAGAAGTGAATGAGAACAAATGGTTCAGGACTAAATTGTGAATAATGCAAAATACTGACTGAAGGCCTTCTTTAATTTGAAGCCAAGTATATGGTATGTTATGGAAGGCAGTCCGCATGGCTTAAAGTTGGTGTCTAGAATTGGATGGTCTCTTCCATATATAACTTATGATGGAGATGGGAAGATAAGTATATGTGGAAAATATTAGTAAGTTATATAAGGAAATATTGTGTCATCGGAAAAGTCATGACGTATTTTTCTATGTTTTTTGTTGCAAAAATGCATCATGACTTTTCCGACAGCCCAATCGCTATTCAAGAGCAGCTGAATGGACATTGCGGATTATATAGATTGTATGAGAGGTCTTCTCCTCTGTTGTCATCATTTTATGTTTTATACAGATTGGATTCCCAGGCAAAATTGGGCATTGTGTTCCCCAGAGTCAGAAGTTCCAAGTACCATGGGACATCTTTCCTGGCGGTCTATGGAATTACCTTTTTATTTATTATTATTAAAATTTATTGCGGTGCCTGTGGTCAACAAAGCTATATAGGTTTCAAGTGTATAATTCTATAGTCCATCATCTATATATTGCATTGTGTGCTCACCACCCAGAGTCAGTTCTCCTTCCATCATATGGAGTGATCTTCATGGGCAGCACTGTGAGGAGGCAGGAGCGGAGCTCTGGCTCACCTGGCTGAAGCATCCCCAGTGGTACTGCTCCCTGGAAGCCTTCTCAGCCTGACTTTGGCTGTTGGATGCTGTGTCTGTAGGCCTTCTGTGAGAAGCCTTGTTTCCTTTACTGTATTTGGCTAAGACAGCCGTCCTGTGGGTGGCTTCAGTATTAAGTTTGGAACAGAGGAAGTATAGCAACACATGCCAAGAATTGAATTTTATTTTTAAAAGCTGCTTTTTACAGAATTGAATATCTGTGGCCCTCCCTGATTACAGGAGACCCACACATGGGAATTGGTGTGTGTGTGTGTGCAGGGGGCAGGGGGCGGGGCAGGGGTGACTTGGGCATCCTTTAGTGACAGGTATATATTCAAGAACTTTTCTCAGGGGGTACCACTTTATTTTGGGAGCCCTTTACAAGCTCTTCTCCCTGTCCAGGTTTCTATAACTGTGAACAAGTTTTGTCATTGTGGTAGGTTGCTTTGCTTTATGAAAGAGAAAGTGTATTTTGTTGTTTCACACTCAAGTGTCTTGTTCCTCTATGTGACCACTAAGATGCAATCATTCAAATATAAGTATGGGAAGTGGGGTTGGTGGAGCAAATCAAGACCACCAACACCTTGCCCTGTGGCCTCACGAAAAGCACTCACTTATCCCCTGCTTCAGGTGGTCCTTTATAATCCAGGATGAGAGCATCCTTGGAAGATATGGTGAGAGAAATGATACAGCAAACACTGGAGATGCCTGCACAAAAGAAGTCCTAAAGCACCAACGGCACCATTACTCACCTATCCCACTAATCCCCAGTCTTTTCTCTTAATGTCTTAGTTGCACAAGTGCCCTGATTTTTAGGAGATAAGAACATTGGTGATGGTAAGCAGTGACTTAGAGGTCAGTGAGTGGGATTTCCAGATCTCTGTAAATGCAAGGCAAAGCTGACCCACTGAGTGTGGGAGGAAAAAGCATATCTGTTTTTTCAGCTGTAGCATGAGGCTCATGACCTAGCTCCGTGAAGGCTGTGGTCACGATCAGTGTACTAGTGTGGGGGTAGCAGTAGGGAAGTGTGACATAGTGATTGTGCTTTGAGTGATCTACCTTCCCCCTCCTCAGCTCTGGTTCCCAGGACTGGAGTCATCTCTCTCCAACAAGACTGGACTGCCAAGCTGCCTGCCTCGAAGGATTTGGAAGCGTTACAGAGCAGTGTCTTTGTCAGACACCTGCCAGGGCAAGCTCTGCTCAGGATTGCTATCCAGTTGGCTGTGTCCTCCTCTGAAATGTGCTTTTGGTTACGTGATGGATGCACTTGATGTTTGACTTTGCTTAACATTGGGCATTAACTCAACGCTCAGTTTTGTTAGCTGTTAGGCAGAGCTCTGGAGGCAGGATTGACATGGCATTGGAGGGAGGCCCTCACAGTAAAGCCTGCATCCCAGGGCTTTAAACATCAGTTTTAGATGTCTGTCCTTACCCAGATGCTTGAAAATGGGGAGGGTTGTGAGGGATAAGGAGAGGCACTTCTGCCTCTTTTCTCGAAGGCTTAAATCTTTCAAAGCTTTCAAGTGATTTCAAGGATACTTTAAATTGATATAAAATATATCACAAAAAGGTAGAGCCCAAGAGAACAATGTGCCCTGACTCTGAAAATCATACTTATCAACTGAAGGCAAAGGGATATGTGTAACTTTGATTATTGTTTGCGTATGTATGCATTTTTATTTATTTATGTCCACCCTCCAGCAAGGAAAACATAAGGAGAAAGGGAGTAGAATATATGAAGATTCCAGAATTCATTAGAAGAGAAGTCCTTTTCTCTCTTTCCAAGGCTGGAAACACAGAGGACACTTTGTGTGAGAGATGGGGCACACATACCAAGAGTCAAGGTTAAGACAGATGGGACCAAAGATGTATACAAACCAGGAAATGTAGAGCAAAAGTGCTACAGACTAAAATAAGGTAGCAGATCTCAGGATAAACATGGCTCCAGAGACATTTGACCTATAGAGGAAGCTCATAATTCCTTTCCAGCCCAAATTTTACCCTCAAGAAGAAATGTTGATAAAGGATAAAGGACAAGGTCATTTACTGGGCCACAATGACAGAGACTGGAACATCTTTTCTAGCAACTAAAGGGGATGAGTGTCAGGTTCCATGTGGCAAGAATTTCTCTAGCATCTCTTGGAAGTTTCTTTCCTCTTTTTCTTACTCAAGAAAGATGCAGAAAGAAGACCTGAAGCTGCATCTGGGTAGTGATTTCCCTGCTCTAGGAATGCCCTGGAGTTGACCACGGAGACAGCTAACGGGCAAATGCTGTCTCCAGCTTGTCTTGGCCTTGATGTGACGTTGGTGTGATTGTCCAGTGACTTTTTAAAAAAATTTTATTGGGGAACAGTGTATTTTTCCAGGACCCATTAACTCCAAGTCAAGTCGTTGTTTTCAATCTAGTTGTGGGGGTTGGGGGGAGTCACAGCGCACTGGCCCATGTGGGTATCAAACCGGCAACCCTGTTGCCATGAGTGCTGCGCTCCAACCAACTGAGCCAACCGGCTGCCCCTCCAGCAAATTTTTTTGCCTCTTTATGGTCCTGGGGGAGAAGAGAGGGCTGCCTTTAGCCTAGATAGCCCTTCACATTGTCTGGCTTCTCTCATTAAGAAAGAGAGATGGAGTCTGATGTTGGAGCAAAATGCTCAGGCAACGAAACATATTTTTCTGGTCTTCTCTGCACGTATCTTCTTGGGTTTCCTTGAGGAGGGAATTTGTAGGAGGGCAGATTCAAGGATTTGAGATTCTGTATCTTGGCCAAATATAATTTTTTTCAGTATCTTCCTGACATATCATGATTTATGGCCCACAGAAGCTGAAGAGGCAGAGCAAGGAATTTGGACACAGGGCCAGGATGTCAGCAAATAAGAGAAACATAGAAATTAAGAAAAATTATTCGTTCATTCTGTCATTCAAAAAAATATATCTTGGCATTGCATAAAATGTAGTTGCAAATTTACCTAAGACGGGATCCCTTTTAGGAAAGAGTTCACTATTTGGCAGAGCAAAGGGACTTACAAAAGAATAATTATCAGTGGGAGGAGTGCTGTAACACAGAGGAGGGTTACTGGCAAGTAGCAACTGTTAGGCAGAACTCCAGACTCTTTCTCCTTCCTAAAACCCCACCCCCATTCTCCTCTCCTATCTGTCTTTCCTTCTTTTGTGTCTTGGTAGTTGTTGTTATTATTATTTCTTTTTTTAAAGCACTCTTTTTTTATTTATTTTTTTAAAGATTTTTTTTTAAATTGGGGAATTGGGGGGATGGGAACAGTGCTGGGGAATTGGGGGAAGGGGAACAGACAAGTTGCTGTCGTTTTGTTCTTCAGTCTAGTTGTGGAGGACGTTGCTTCACTGGCCCAAGTTGGCACCATCATTGTGCTCTTCCCGGGCGAGGCAGATCAGTCGCCGGCTTCTGGACGGCCGCTCACAGCGGCTGCTGGCCGCTCATGCTGGCTGCTGGCTACACACGGTAACCCATGGCAACCCACTGCACCAGGGGCTGCAGCCTATGCCGTCACCGGCGACTTGCGGCAGCCCAGCACCAGGTTGAGCTGTCGTTCAGCATCTTAGCTGTGGAGGGCAGTGTCACTGGCCCTCATATGTGGGATCCCAACTGGGGCCCTCTGGCGTCCCAAGCCAGCTCTTAACCATCGCGCCATTGGCCGGCCCAGCACTCTTTTTTTTTAATTTTGTTGGGGAACAGCCATGGTCATTGGTTACACATTGCTTTCCTGCTACAATGGCATAGTTGATGTTTTTAGGGAGGGCGCAGCTCACTGTGGCCCATGTGGAGATCGAACCAGCAACTTTGGTGTTATCAGCACCATGCTCCGACCAACTGAGCCAACCGGTCACCCCCTGTAGTTATTATTTTTAATATTTGTAAATATTTAAATATTTGTAACACATTTCAATGGATATAGAGATTCTGCTGCTCAAAGCTTTTCTACCTTGAAAAGCCATTGTTAGGGTGGTGGACCGATAAGAACAATCCCACACTGGGCTCCATTTTTTTTTTTTTTGCCTCTTCTTCTTGGACTTCTTTTTTTCCTTCAGATGCACTAGTAAAACATACAACCAAGCAGTAGGTGTGGTCTAAGGCGAAAAGGCAAAAGGACACAATAAGAGGCTTTCATGCCAACACGGGGCACATTCTCGATGAGTTATGTGATCAAGCCTAGCTCATCAAGAGTGGGTACTGGCACCTGAGGCCCTAGCCTCAATTAGCATTAACACCGCCTTTCTTGGCCCCATCCCTTGTGAACATTAAGGAGTATGGCTGTGATAGGATAGAGATGAGTGTTTCCCCACTGGTGATTTCAAGTCTGCAGTGGAGCTGAGGCGGGTGGGTGGTAGCTGAGGATAAGTCTAACATAAGAATTCCTGTGAGCTATGGTGTGTTGAAGAGAATGGGTTTCTTTTCCTTTCCCTCCTAGAAGAGAGAAGTTGCCTGGCGTTTGGCACCTACATCTCAAAAACAAACAAACAAACAAAAAAACCAACCAGAAAACAAAAACACCAAAAAAAAGTATGTGTGGAGGTTGGGAAAATAATGGCTAAAACCTGTGGAAATATGAGTAGGATCTCTTTCCCTTTATTCCTCCTGATCAAGAAATGCAAGGCCCAATCCATGGGCATGAAATTTCAGTTAAGCAAGATGAATAAGCTCTAGAGAGCTGCTGTACGACCTTGTACCTATAGTCAAAAGTAACATTTGTACACTTAAAATTTTGTTAAGAAGGTAGATCTCATGATAAGCATGCTTATCACAATAAAATAAATAAATTCATAAAGACAAAGGAGAAACAAAAAAGGAATGCAAGGCCCAGACTATGGAGGTGGGTCAGCAATGCCTTCCTGGTGTAGCTACTGTATCCCCTGGGTGGATTCTTTAGTAGTAGAGGACTGGTTAGAATCCTGATTCTATCACTTATCAGCTGGAACACCTTGGGTAAGTGACTTGACTTCTCCAAACCTCAGTTACATACAGTTATTTCTTTTCTCATAGAGCTATTATATGGACAAATTATATGCTATTAATATATATCTGTATATCTAGAGCCCTTGGCACAGTCCCTGACACTTAAAAAATTTTGAATAAATGGTGCTTTTGCTGTGGTAATTAAAGGATAGCCTTGTTGGGAATTGAAGCATGAGCCAGCCTTCTCAAACTGGTAATGTATAGCACATGTATAAGATTAATGTATAGGACAGAGTCAGGCTCTCTTCTTCTTGACGGTTCAGAAAGGAGGCTATTGGACTGGAAAACGAAAGTTCACTCCACATCCTCATTTGGTGCTGTACTCCAACCACTATTTTGGTTATCTACAGCTGCATAACTACCCCCAAAAGAGTGGCTTAAAATACATCTTTATTTCTTCATTAGTCTGCAATGATTCAGTAGGATAAGCTCACCTCTGTTCCATGATGCAATGGCTAGCATGGCTTCTCTGGAGATGCTAACCAGGGGCTAGGGGGTCCTCTTCCAGGATGTTTCACTCAGCCAAGATGGCTGACGAGTTGATACTGGCTGTTGCCAGAGCGCTCAGCTGGAACTCTCAGTGAAGGCCTCAGTTCTCCTTCAGGGCTTCACTTGGGCTTCTCACAGCATGGTGGCTGGGTTTTGAGAAGGTGTGTCCCCAAAGCAAGCATTCCAAGAGGGCAAGCCTTTCTTTACCTCACAGTTGCTCATGTCCTATTGTCCAAAGCCAGTCCTGTGGCTAAGCCGAGATCAATGTGAGGACAGGCGGGAGGAGGGGATGACACAAGTCATGATGCCACCATGCATGGTTCATTTGTGGCCACCAAAGTGAGGTCCTAAAAAGTAAGTGAGAAGAATTGACAACTAATATTCTATGAGTTCAGAGCAGATTCTCTATCCACCAGCATCTTTTCTTCATTGTCATAGATCCTTATGCATTATTCTTTCAATCAATGCACACATGATCTTCAAATAGCCCTGAAAAGTGTCAGGCAGCCTTAGCTAATGTGCTACTTCCTTCATCCTCCATTTTTGAAAACTTAAACATTTTAGATAAATGTACAAGGAGTCCAGGGTGGATCAATGATTTAGGTCTAATACGTGCAGTTTTCATGAGCCTGAGCTGAACCATCTAAAAATATCTTCAGACATACTCACGTTCCCCTGTTCCTCCTGCATGAATAACTTTTTTTTTTAAATTTTACTGACAAGGGATGAATTCTCTGAAACCAGCAACAAAACCATTGTATTTTATTGATAGGTGCACATTACCTGAGTAAACGAATAAATGGCTTTATTTGCAAGATAAAAAAAAAATTTTTGTGATTGAAACAACTTGCTCTTTTATAGCTTGTAATATTAATTAACCTCCCCTTTCTCTCCCTTTTGAAAAGAACATATTTTAATTGTCGTGTTTTCCATATCCCTTGTTTTATGTCCGCGGTTTCCAAATTGATGCAGGGCCTGCTAGTAAGATCTTAAAAATAGGTTTATACTACTTTTGAGAAAGAGTATTTTCAATTAATTATAAATGATTTCATTTCAAAACTCAGAAACCCACTGTGAATCCCGAACCTAATACTTATCTTCTCTAATTGCATGAAGGACAAGGCAGAAATAAATTTGGTTGAATATGTAATTGGCATGCTTGTATTAAGGTTACTGTTTTAGCCTATTTAGGCTTCCCAGGGAAGCCTCCACGCCCATCAAAAGCTTTTGAATTCTTTGGCATCAAATGGTTTAGGGGTGGAAATGTGCAGATGACAAGTGGGGCACCCTCAGGCAAACCAAAGGGAGGGAAGGATGGAGCAACTCTCCCTTGGGTTCCTCCCCACCTCCCTTTGTGTAGATCAAGTTGTGCTTGCAAATGTTCCTTGCTGTTCATTTCTCCTAGAGCTACAGGCGGGAAACCACTGCAACTTTCTCACACAGTCCTTCTTCCTCCCGCTGAACCTCCCTTATCCTCCCCCTGAACCTCCCTTATTTTAGACCTACTTCAACACATATTACTCCATAGAATGGATGACGCCCTTACCAAGTGCCTGGCACTGTGCAATGCTATTTACATGCAGTATCTCCCAACTCGAAGAAGTAGATGTCATTCTTCTTTTACAAATGTGGAAACCAAGCTATAGAAAGCTTAAGTGATTTATCTAAAGTCACACAGCTTGGTCCTGAGCTTAATTCTAAAGTCCATTTATTTTTCAATCATTATTACCTTTCATAGAAACATGAGGCTAATTTCTCTTGTGTAGATAACTTCTCTTGGGGAAGACATGCTTTGGAGGCGGTAGGGTAGGGTTTGGAGAGCACGGTTTTGGGACCAGCAGGTGTCAGATCTGTCTTGGGCTCTCTGTGTGACCTTGGCAATTTATTTCATTTCTTGGAGCCTCAGTTTTCTTATGTATAGAATGAAAATAATAATACCCGCCTCAGAGAGAAGCACAGTATAATGGTTAAGATTATGACCTGTTTGGAAATAAAAGAAATGAAATGCCAATACATGCTATACCATGGGTAAACCTTGAAAACAAGCTAAGTGACACAAGCTAGTCATAAATGATCCTGTATTATCTGACCCCATTTTAGTAAATGTCCGGAAGAGGCAAATCTATAGGGACAAGAAGTTGGTTAGGGACAGGGTAAGGGAATGGGAGATTGGGAACTGACTAAAGAGTATGGGGTTTCTTTTTGGGGTGAAGAAAATGTTCTCAAATTGATTATGGTGATGGTTGTACAACTCTGAATATACTAAAAACCATTAAATTGTATACTTGAAATGGGTGAATTGTATGGTATATGAATTATATCTTAATAGAGCTGTTATTTTAATTTTTTTAAAAGTGTGGTCTAGGAGACAGAACTCTTGTCTAGGTTCATATCAGACCTCCCCCAGTCAATACGCAGCTGATGGTGGCTCCATTAAATAGCTGCACTTCATCTTCCGCACTAGTAAGGTTGGGATCACAGTACCTCCCTGATGGGGCTGTTGAGAGGATTTATGCATTAAAGTACATGAAGAGCATGGAACAGTACCCAGCACCCATAAGCTCTTAGCGAATGTCATTGTTCTTCCTATAGTTACTGAATGAATGCAGCATCTACCTATAAGACATGCTTAATAAATGGCAGCTACTGGTACTAGCAACTGGGGTTGTTAAGGACTTCACTATTTACAGGAATGATCTGAATTGTAGGAATTCTGTGATGGAACTGCTGTTGCAAAGTCAGGAATAATGGATATACAGACCCCACTGCTCATCCTGCCCAAGAAGCCCTGAGTTCCGGGTTCCAGTCCTTCTCTCTTGGCTCTGTGCCCTCAATCACGTCATTTGTCAGAAGTTCATGTTTTGCTGTCCCCATCAGGACAGTCCCAGCGGTGACGTCTTCGTCTTCCATTGCAGAGGCTTTGTGCAGGGTGAGACTGCCCACTCCCTGGCCGGGCAGGAGGGTGCTGCCCCTGCTCAGGAAGCTTTCTTAGGAAAGAGACGCTGAAATCTGCTCCTCCACTTCTCTATATTCAAATTCCTCAGTGCTGACTTGCACACACTTGCAATCTGTTCATTTTTCTGGCTTTAGCTTCAGGAAAACTTGAAGCCAACATTTTGCCCAAGAATGATAATCAACTCAGTTCAGGCTACAGATAGCACTTATCCCTTCTGTTTCCTTCAGATGAACTGGGCTCCGGTTTTATCCTTAAACAATTTAGCATTGTTTCTCAAATCCTATCAGGAGCAGATGGTGCCAGAACCCTTAACTTAGTCAAAACATGGACAACATAAATAAATTTAGAAATCTCAACGATGTAATACCTGGAAGTCAAAATGATGTAAGTGGGTTATTTTATTTTTTTTTAAATTCCTAACGTGAAGGTCATCCGGAACTTACACAGATCACTCAAAGCCAAAGAAAATTTAAGGATGAGCGGAAAAGGATTAGATTCATGAACCCATTTTCTCCACTGTGCTCATGAAGCTTTTGGGAGACTTGAACCTCTGAGCCAAGAGAGGAGACAGACATCCTCAGCTGCTTGAGAGCAGAAAGATGGAGAGCCAGTGAAAGGCTGTATCTTTGGCAGCTCTCATCACCTACCTTGTTGTTTGCCAGGGAGAGAAGTTGCGTGCTGCATGCATGATTGACAGAGCTGGGCCTTTTTACTGCACTGCATTTTATTATTATTTTTTAAAGGGGCGAGTTTGTCTGAAAGCCTCCCTGCCTCACATGTCAGCTCTGAGTCATCGCTGGAGCCGGATCTGTCATGGAACGCCAAGAGCCTGATACAGGCTGATGTGTTGCTTTGGCCAAGAAATCTGGGAGAGCAGCATTGTGATAATAAAGTTGCTTCTTATTTGACTGCTTTTCTTTTAAAATAGAAACTTCTGTTTCTCACAGGAAGGTGCCAGAGGCTGTTTGCATCTCCTTTTTCTGTGCAAAAGGGCTTGATTTTTAAGCAGTCTATTTTTATCATCCATTCCCACCATTACTAGGACAACATATTTTTATTTTGAGAGCACTGGAGTCATGTTTTCTGAACTTGAACGTTAGTGGTGGGCTACGAGGCTGAGGTCAAAGGGATGGACCCTGTGGTTTGCTTGGCCTCTATCCTCTTTGGAAACTGGAGAATAAACTCACATTGACAGTGACAATGAGAGTAGCTAAATGTAAAATTGCTGGAACCAGATTCCCCCTGAGAATGCATTCATTTCAGTCACTTGTACTGAGTACCTACTAAGGGCTAAGTGCTATGCTGGGGACTTAGGAAACTAAAAATAATTAGACATGGCCTCTGAGTCCCAATGAGGAGCTAATGGAGAGGCTGAAAAGGAGACTGGCCTGTGACCAATAATGTTAATGAATGATTGTTCTTGTGCTGGCATCATGTATAGGTTATGGCTGGGGTGCAAAGGAAAGGGTGGTCACTTCTTCCTGGGGGATGTCAGGGAAGTCTTCATATTGAAAGTGCCACTTTGGAGCTTTAAAGAATAGGTCTTCCCCTCATGGATAGGCCTGGAGGGCACTTTTGCTTTGATGTTTCCTCCCAAAATGACATCAGGGAATGTGTGGAATGCAACAAAATGTCTCCACAGTAAACAACAGCAAGGACAGTAGTTGACATATCATTGGATCCCTGATAAATCATTGATGGGAATCGAAGAGTGACTCTAGGGCTCATGCATGGCTACAAGATAGGACCGTGGCACTGCTGACATTTTGAGCTGGGTAATTTTTCTGTTGTTGTTATGGAGGGGCTGCTCTGTGCATTGTCAGATGTTTAGCAGCAACTCTGGCCTCTAACCACCATAAGCCAGTAGTACCCCACCTCCACCAGTTGTCACAAACTGAAATGAATCCAGACATTGCCAAATGTTCCCTAAGGGGTAAAGCTACCATCAACTGAGAAACACTGAGCTGGAAAGACAAGCGGAACAATTCTGGAGCTGAAGAACAGAAAGGGTGGTTAGTAGAACTTTAGAAATATTAGACACTTGTAGGCCTACACAGGGTTTCTTGGGAGAATTGTTATTATTATATAAACAGAATCCTTGAGCTACTCATCTGGAGAGCAATGTAGACTGTCAGAAGGAGCTTGGTGATACATTAACCTTGTGATTCAGAACCTGTGAAAGCCATCAGTAAATGATGAAACTCATACTTGAAAGCACTGGTTTCCTCAGTCTACAGTCATCATAACACGTAGAGCAGACCTTTCCCAACTGACAGCCATGTCAGCTCTGCATTACATTCCATATCAACTTCTCTCAAGGATACCAGCCCTTCTTTATGAGGTGGCCCCAGGGTCTCACCAAATGAATTTCACTTTTAAATCAGACCATCACAAACGTACTCAGCAAATATGTCCAAATTCATCTGGCCGCTTCTGCAGGATCTGGTAAGATATATTGCAGAGAGCAGTTCCATTTTAATATACACATGTGTTAAGGTCTATTCAAAGCATTGAGATGGAGGCTCTGTTTTTAGAGCCACACCATTTTGGAGCATGCAGACATGAGGGACACACAATCCCTGTTATGCAAGTGCTCACGGGACAAAGATTAGAATGCTTGGTATCCGTAAACAAGTTAATTAATCTCTGTGTCTCAACTTTTTCCTTTGTAAAATGAGTTAATATAAATACATTTTTTTTTCTTACAGTGTTGGGGAGAATTGAAAGGAGGTCATCCAAGTAAGCCATCAGCACAGTGCCGGGCATTCATTCAGTAAGTACTTTATACATGTTAACTGCCATTTATTATCACCAATATTTTAAATGCTATCACAATACATATGCCAGGATGCTCTGAGATCATTGAAATGGATCCTTAATTGAGACTAGGAAGTTGGAGTCAGGAAAGGCTGGGAGCAACCCAGTGGAGTCCTGAAGGATGAGGAGTTAGAAGCTGGGTAGAGTGAAAAAGACAAGGAGGCTTTTTCAGCTTTGCTGTTTCCTCTGCTGGAATGACCTTCCCTAGATATCTGCAAGACTCACTGCCTTCCTCCCGCAGGATTTTGCTCAGATGTCATCTTTCTCATTGAGGCCTTCTACCCACATCCTATTTTAAAATCAAACTTCTCATTCTTTCACACATTATCTCCTTTGTTGATTTATTTTTCTCATTGGTACAGGTCACCACCACCTGACATTTTACTTACCTATTTTGCTTATTGTCTGCTAGTAGGTAGGCACCATGAGGACAGAATTTTTCTTGCTTTTACTCACAGCTATATAACCACCATCTGGGTTCTATAGGGTTGTCGGAAAAGTCATGACGTTTTTTTGTCTATGTTTTTCAAAGGTCATTTACTTAGATAAAGAACAAAGATCAATTAATGACACATTGCCCATTTTGTTCAATAACCTTTTGCCATCTTTCAGTGAGCTTCATAATTCCTCGTTCATAGAAGGACCTGTCTTTATTTGCAAAAATCTGAACAAGGTGCTGATTTACAGCCTCATCTGAATTGAATGTTATACCACACAAGGAGTTTTGAAGACAGTGAAACAAGTGGAAGTCTGATGGCACAGGGTCAAGCAGGTATGGTGAGTGTGGCAACACATCCCATCCAAGCTCCAATAATTTTTGACGGGGGATCAAACTTGTGTGTGGTCTCGCGTTGTCAATGGAACACAACTCCTTTACAATGAACAAGCTCTGGATGTTTCTGGATGATGGATTCATTTAAACTGTCCAATTGCTGACAGTACACATTCGAATAGATTGTTTGGTTCCTTGGTAGGACTTCGAAAAACACGACACCTTTAAAATCCCACCACACTGAGAGCATAACCTTCCTCTGTTGAATGTCTGCTTTTGATGTCGTTTGAGGTGAATCATCACGGCGGGACCAAGACCGTTTGTACACCACATTGTTGTAAACAGTCCACTTCTCATCACCAGTTATCAGTCGCTTCAAAAAATGATCATTTTCCTCATGTTTAATGAGCATATTGCAGATGTTTATACGCACCATCAAATGAACTTCTTTGAGTTCATGCGGAACCCAAATATTGAGCTTGCTTACATATCCCAGCTTCTTCAGGTGGTCATGAACACTTGAATGATGGATGTTCAATGTTTCTGCAATTTCGTGTGTTATGGAACATGGGTTTGACTCAATCAGTGCCTTTATTTCGTCATCATCAACCTCGGTGGGCCTCCCTGACGGAGGAGCGTCGTTGAGATCAAAATCATCAGCACGAAATTTCGTGAACCATCGTTGGCACTGATGTTCTTGTAGAGCATTGTCACCATAAACTTTATGCAACTTTTCACAAGCTTGACGCGCATTCTTCCCTTTATGGAAGTAAAACAGTAAAATATGTCAAAAATGCACAGTTTGGTCTTTCATCTTCAACTTGTAAAAAACCTCCAAAACTGAACCAAATCACTCATTTTTTTCTTAAAATGAAGCTAGAACTGTTAGCTGTCAAATGACATAGGAATAACATAGATGTGAATGACTCTCGTACTTCCAAAAATGAACTAGTGCCGTCTGTTGCAAACATGTGTCATGACTTTTCTGACAACCCAATAGAATAGAGCCTGGCACAGAGTTGGAGTTCAATAAATATTTGTTGAATAAGTGTGTTCCAGGCATATGGGCAGAAGCATGGAGGTAAAAGAAAACATCTGTTTAGGGAAATGAAAGTAATTTAATATGGCTTAAGCGTAGAGTCTATGCTTTGAAGAAATACAAGACTAGGTTGGAGAAGTAAGCAGGGACTTGATCAGAGAAGCCCTTCTTTCATCTTGGCCTTTATCTGAGGAATTGCTAGAAGGGGAATTGTTTTAAGGGACTGCGCATATTTTTATTCTGTTACGCTCATGCTAACATCAACATGAGGGGGAGAGAGCAGACTAAGGACAAGGAGAGCAGCTGTTTGACTCTTGTCTGTTTAAGTGAAAAAGGATGAGGGCCTGAACTGAACATAGAAGATAGGAGGAGACATCTTTGAAATAAGGAGGATGAAGTAGCAAGATGTGACAATCAATTGAAGGAGGAAGATAAATGGAGAGTGAGGAATCCAAGATGATTTCAAACTTGAGCATTTAGGCAGCCGAAAAAGCAGGCCTGTGCCCCAGGCTTAGTCCATCTGATACTCTGGCCTGAGACTTTGACTCTGGAGTGAGACGTGCAATGACATTGCACGGTGGAATGTTCCAGTGCCCTGCATAGCAGTAAAGGCAGCCATGTGAGATGACTGTTGTCCTTTCTGCGTATTTTCCCGGTGGCTTTGTCTTTGTCTTGCTTTGGATTAGCCCCAGAAGCAGACATTGAGCCTAGGATTTGATTAGTTTATTAGGGAGATGATCCCTGAAGACACCAATAGAGGGATGGAAACAACAAACAGGGAAAGCAGTCGAGAAAGAGTGTGTTACTGGGCAAATTGCCACTGTGAGCATCTGGGGCTCAATTCCACTGGGGACTTCTGGGAGTGTGGGTCCAAAGTGGTCCTCAAAATGTGGTCCCAGGACCAGCTATCTCAGTATCACCTGTGAACATGTTAGAAATGCAGGTTTACAGCCTCCACTCTGACCTATTAAATTTGAATTTCTGGGGATGGAGCCCATTAAACTATTTTGACAAATGCCCCTGGGGTTTACACCTTAGAGATAGCTCCCACAGACAGCAAAAAGGTTGGGTGTATTTTTCTACCAACTCCTGTTTCTTTAGGCCATCAAGATGGAAGAGTAAATAGGAAATTCACGGTTATACTGTAATCATGAGTGAATTGATTTGGCATTTTGAAGTACATAATAATCCTATGCTATGAAGTACTTTCTGTGATTATATCCAGATTTGGCTTACAAGGTAATGTTTTCAAAGCACTGTGGGGAAATTTGGTCGTCTTCTATTTTTTCCCTTGCTGGGGCCCTATTTCACTAGCTGTCACATATTTCGTTTCACACTGAGACCTCTTTTCCTTGTGCTTGACCTGTGTTTCATTGGGCATCGTTTATGATAATCATAAAGAAAAAGGAAACCAGGAAGAAACTTAAAGTTGGTATACTTGAAACAAGCTGAATGACAAAGACCACCCCTCCCCCCCNATACGAGTCAATTCCTTAAAATAAATCTAGTTTTATGTAGACTCATAATGTTGGTTCAGTTCTTCTGGAGAACCTTAACCCACCCCACACCCCCACACACACACTGGCTCTTGATGTGGAGTTTTCAATAACCTTGCTCAGATTTCTGAAAATTTTCATGAAACTTCATAGGCTCAGAGGTCTTTGAAATGAAGATGCAGGCTGTCTAACTACTAATCTAGGGACTGGTGTGGGGAGAATGCTGTTGGTGTTTGGCTCTTTTGTTGATGTACTCACTACATTTTCAGAAAGCATCTAAATGGTAGGATTTGATAGCTACTCTCTGGTCCTCCCATGGAGATCTCACTTGGTTACCAGGACTAGTGAGAACATTAACATTACAGATTTGCAGATGGCACCTGTGGGGAGAAAAACTAATGCCCAGAAGGACATCACACACATCCAAGCAAGTATTTCTCTACTGTCACTTAACAAGGCTTCTTACATCCC
This sequence comes from Hipposideros armiger, assembly GCF_001890085.2. Lineage (NCBI taxonomy): Eukaryota > Metazoa > Chordata > Mammalia > Chiroptera > Hipposideridae > Hipposideros > Hipposideros armiger. The sequence continues at coordinate 2,256,076 of NW_017731415.1, forward strand.
AATGTGCTGTACTTTTGCAGATAAATTTAGCAATCGGGAGAGAGAGGAAATGCCAACTACTGGGGTGACCTGGAAGAGTGGTAGGCATCCTCCCTTCCCCTACACGCTAACCCCATCATTATAATTGAAAGAAAATCTGTGCATTATTCTTGGAGGACTCAAAGCCAAGCTCTCTCCAGTGACAGTTAACAGTAGTTAATTTGGCTGGTGAACAAATCTCACCCCCTCAATCTTTTCTCTTCTCCGTTTTCACTCTCCCTAGGGGATCTCCTACTTCACGGGGCTTTACATGCCATCTACACATTGGAAATTCCAAATTTCTATCTTCATCTCAGCCATCATTTTTTGGTGCTGCACGCTCGGGCATCCACCTGACTGCTGACAGCTCCTGTAGATAACTCCTAAAACTCAACTCGTCTAGCAGGAGACTCCAGATCCTCCTGTAGGATCCTGAAAGCGCTCTTTTGGCAGTTTCCCGTTTCAAAAACGTGCACCTCCATCCATGCAGTCGCTTGAGCCAGAAATTTGGAAATCATCTTTTGTCACTTTCCTTTCCTTCATCCTTTTCATGTCTTCAGTTACTTTGGGTTGTTGATTCTACCTCTAAAAAGTATCCTGAAGCAGCCACTTTTCTGCATCTCCACTGCTCCCACAATAGGCCAACCTCTAGCCTCTGACCTGGTCTCTCAGCGGACTCTCTGCAGTCCATTTATTACGTGGCCACCAGGGTGAGCTTTCAAACTACAGAACTGATCGTGTCGCTCTCCTGCTTCAAATTCCTCAGTGATTTTCCGTTGTTTTTAAGATCATGTTCCAAAGATCTGCAAGGCCCTCTGTGATGTAACTCTGGCCTCATCCCTTGCTTCTCTCTCACTCAAAACCTTTCCTGAGTCAAGGTCTTTATTTTCCCTATTCCTAATCTGGGCCATTCATATCTCACTCTATATGTGACTCTTCCAAAGGATACCTTCCCTCATCCCACTGAACAGTTTAAAATAGTGTTGCTCATGATCTGTTGCTCACTCAACTTTTTTTTTTCACAAAATGTATCAAAAGTGTAGTTATAAGTTATCCATATGATTATTTATTTGCTATTTATTGACTATCTATTAAATTCAGGGGTGTTAAAGGTGGCAAGAGAATTGGAGTGTCCAGGGTGACTCAGGAGCGGTGACTGGCATGGCGAGCCAGCGTCAGAGGTTGGAGACTCTGGCTCTGCCCTCCTCTATATTGTGCACTAAACTATAGAGAAGAGACGCGAGAATCACTTGACAAATAGGATCGAAGTGTCTACTGAATGATGCTGAACAATGCAGTCATCTCTTATAGTTCAGAGCTCCTGGGTAACCTTGTTGGCGAAACTTACTCAACTAAAACCTTGGGCCTGATTCCTATACCCAGTCACTGGTACAAGATGGATGTAGAGGTGGAGATGAAAAAGGAGGTGGAGATGGAGTTAGAGAGGGAGGGAAAGAGCTAAGGAGAGAGGGAGAGAGAGAGGTGCTATAGGGTGGGGAGGCCCTTTCCGCGCTGAGACAAGAAGTAGAGAAAAGAGCATTTCTGCCTGAAAACCCAAATGTCCAAGGAGGTGAGAGGCACTTTGAGGGGTGCTCAATGAATGTCAACTGACTTACTATCCTGGCTACTACTCCCTCTATCCTGGGGAGAGAATAAACCAGTAGCTGGTGGAATGAGGGGGCTAAGTACTCATTCTTGTAGGCCTCTCTTATTGGAAGGCAACACATGTCCTCTTCTAGTGAAGAGAAGAAATATTGTTTCTCCCCTTGTGGCCAGGAGGTTGAATGTTATGCCCTATTAGCACCTGTGGAGAGGATCTTAAAAATGTTCTCCTTTAATCTATCAATATGGTGATTTCCCATTGTATCTCTTATCTATATTCTTTATATCCTTTTTATTATTAGATAGTTATAATCTCTTTATGAAACAATGTCTCCAATAGTCTTTGAGTTTTTTGGAGGAAAGATCACAGTTTTTCATTGTTGTAATTTCTAGGTTTATGCAGTTGGCACATTTTATACTTAGTAATGTTTGTCAAATGAATATGCTTGTAAAAAAAATAAGTGACCAGAATCTGAAGATGATGAGATGATATTTGTAATATTTCAGCTTTTAGGAGGCTCTCCATCTCAGCCTGGTGCAGTCCCCAGACTGTTCTGAATCATGAATGTTAGTCCTGATAATTATAATTATGTAATTCTCCAAATAATCCATGAGTATATATTTTAATACCTTTTTTCTCCCTAAATAATCCATGGAGAGACAATAGGCAATCATGATTCTAGGCATACAGAATCCACACAGATTTGCAGGACCATTCTAAGCTTACAAAAAATTCCCTGTAGCTTCTTGCATCATTTACAAATAATGAACCAAAGTGACTAACCTCCTCAAGTGTGCCTCAATGGGACTATGTTTTTTATTTTTTAACCAAGGTTTTGTGTGTGAAAGTATGGGGAAGCACTTTGAAATCAGAATAGCTAGTACCTTGCTTTTAATGAGGATCCAGAAATAATGAGATCATGGAAGCAGCATGGGCTTGATGCTACACAGCTAATTTAGACCAAGAATTTCTATACTACATAACAAGACAAAGGGCATAAGCTCCACTGAGGTTTTTCTTTCTCTTTAATGATGGATTTACCAAAACACAAAGATGTATAACGCAACTGCTCATGTTTCAAAATAAGAGCTGTGTTTTTCTCCTTGCTATCTGATCAGTGAAATGTGTCAGTCCCCAGACATGACCAAACAGTGTCAAAGCAGGAGTGAAAATGTAGACATTTTCTGCATTATACTTCTTCAAGTCACCAGGAGATTATTAAGAGATTTGAAACCAAGCACTACAGTAGTAAGATTCCTAACGGGGGAAGCTTAGTTGTTATGAAAGTCACATCTGTATGTTTGGAAAGGAGAATTGTTGCATGGAAAGCAAAGAGAAGGAAAAACAAAACAAAACATTAAGGGGTCCTCAGTCTCAGGGACTTTTTGAAGATTGTTATTTTAACGTAACTTTTTAGAAATTCAATGAAATAGGACTGGGAAGACACTGTGACACTGAGCCACAGGAGCCTGGCATCTGTACTTTTGATTGTGTGAGGAATAGAGGTCTCAGGTGAACCTAAAAGAAATTCAGGATATTTGGGCATACCAGTGAAGGGGTGGGGGCAATAGCCTTCAGCCATCTATTTCCCTGTGGTGATTTATGTGAGATTAAGAGGGCCTCTTTTAAAGGGATTGATGCCTCGGTCCTTGGAAAGGAAGAGAGTTGGGGGACATGTGGGGATTAGAGTATCTGAATCTGGACTCATGGGTTCCTATTGGTGCCCCCCGGTGGGACAGGGTGGTGGAGGGTAGAGGGACTACAGCTAGAAGCTGGAGGACCCATTTTTACCAGGAAGACTTGAAAAGAAAGTAGTCCTGTGTAGGGGAAATATAGAACAGAATATGATGGAGACTGAAAAACAGACATCTCTCTACTTCTGAAGGACACTGCTTTGACATTATAATGATTTGCTTATGGATCACAAGACATTAACTCAAGTGTAGACATCAGTGTTGACATGTCCTCCTTCAACATCTTCTCCAAATAGGAGGCTGTTGATGTGAATATTAAAGAGGGATAGTTAATGGGCCCCAGTGCTGGGAACAGTCTCATTCGTCCTTGGGGTTCCTTTTCCTCTAACATGCAATGCTCCTGAGATGGGTAAACTATTTGGTCATTAATACTGAGGACACAGGGTAATATGAAAAAAAAATGGGACTTAGGAGAATGGGGCACTTGATGAGGAAGAAAGGGTACAGGCAGAGAAAGGATAGGCTAGAACACACATTTACTGCCATCACAAGTTGGTGTAGGGCAAGCTTTGCTCACAACCATCCTGTTTCCAGTGTGTTACATCCATCTTCAGAATTCCCACCTAAAAATGCAATTTTCTCTTCTCTGACCTTACAAATTCAGAGTGAAAGTATTCCTGCGAAAGTTGAAACCAATATATTACAACACAATGTGGATGTCACAACATGATCAATTCTGGCTGTGTGTTGGCCGTAATACAGATCTTTTATCCAAGCATGACAAGGCGCTTTACACCCAGTCTATATTCTTTTCCACCTTTTGCAATTAATGGAGAGAAAGTTAGAGAGGTGTCTGGCTGGCTGAAAAACAGAGGCAGTGCCAGAAATAGAACCTAGAAGTCTAATTCCTTTTTTTTCCACACTCTTTCTAAAATGACAGGATGGGTTCCTTTCTCCTCCTTTTCCTTGTCCCATTGCTCTTTCCACTTATGAGTGTTGTTCACACCAGGGCTTCACGGAAATGACTTCCCTGGGAGTGAAGAAGATAAAATTGTGAAAGCAAAGTTCTGAATGTTCAACAGCCTATATTCTTGGAATGCCAGAGTAAGCTATCTCTCTTCATTCAGAGAGATGTTCAAGATTCATTATGAAAGTGCTTGTGGGAGATTTATACTCATATCTAAGTCAGATATCATTGAGGTTTCTTTCCATGTGTTAAAACTTGGTGTTATGACCTATAAAAATGGGCACAAAGTTACATCCGTGGCAAGGTTTGATGAGGATTAAATGGGGATGATTTATATAAAACGATTAGCAATTTTTAATTTCATGGCTATAGCCTAAAGGAAAAAATGGTACCATGTTGCAACCTTCAGTTTAACAGAATTCAGATAATTCCAGTTTCATTAATTAGACACAGTAATTCCTCTGTGTCTATTTGAAGACGTGCCCTCTATTCCTGGGAAGAGGAGGTGATTCTATGTGAGTGATTACAGGAACCACTGTGGGGGAAAGCAATATACCAACAACAGTGTTGATACCATCTTTATTGGATGTTTCTTTACCATAGTGGTTCAGAGCCTGGATTCTAGAAGTAAAACTTCCTTGGATCACATCCCCCTCTGACTCCTTCTGGCTGCGTGACCTTGGCAAGTGTCTTAATCTCATGTGTTGCATAATAATACCTATTTCGTAGCGTTATTGTGGGGGCTGTAGAAGTTCAGTTCATGTAAGATATCCAGAGTCAGGCCTGGCCTGGTGCTAAGTGCTCATTTACTGTTAACTCATATCCTTATGTGTTACAGTTTAACCAGACAGGATGTACTGTCATCTCGAGGGTTTGGCTGGCTATCCATCACAGCCTCACAGGAGGAAATACCGTGGTGGGTCACTGTGTTCTAGAATCTAATCCCCCATTTACACATTCAGGCTCACAGTTTTGTAGATGCACTGAAACTTACAAAGATGAAGGCCTATTTATTTATGTGCCACAATAAATATAATTTCTGTGTATCATCGTGGTTAAAAGTATGGGCCCTAGTGATGTGTTTTAACCTTGCTTTGGCTCAGACACAGTTAACTGCCTGTTCTTGGGCTAATTCCTTATCCCATCGGTGCTTCAGTTTCCTCTCCATAAGATTAGGATCCTGTGAGTACCACCTTTTAAGGACTGTGATGAGGATTCCATGCTATAATTCATGTAAAGCACTTAGTACATGGGGCAGAAACTGTTAGAACATGTCACTTTCTAGGTTCTCCTTGCCGAGTACTCAGGAAGACATGTCTCAACTTCCTTTGCAGCTGGATGTGACCATTGGAAGGTGAACACAGATGCCATGCATCAATTCCAGACTGGGTCAACGAACCTCCCATGTGTAATCTCTGCTCTCTTTGTCTATCCACCAATTGAATTAATGTCTCCAAGGATCTGGGGAGTGGGGGTAGAGGGACAACGATGCCAATTATAGGAGAAGCCTAGGTTCCTGATTGAATGTGTGGATTAGAGCCTCCCTGTACTTTCCCCATTCAAGACCCACACTCGACTATAGGTGAGAAAAGTTTAAAACTTTTATTGGGTTAAACCAACGAGAGTTAGTGTTATCGAAACAGCCCTTTTAGTTTACCCTGAGTTATATAGCACAGTCGCTGGCTGATCAAATAATGAACAAATGTTAGCTAATAACCATTGTCAGCAATCAGCCCATGATGCTCATGGTCATATTCTCTCCCCATATGTGGCTCCACAGATGGGAAGTAAATAAGTCCTCTGTACATTCCTCAGAACATTTCCGAGCAAAGGAATTAGGATAAAGGGAGGTGGTGAGATGCCAAAGTAATTTCATCCACTCAACAGTGATACAAACTTGACTTGTCCCTCGTGCACTCCTTTCTATTGGCCATAATGCTTCTGTTTTCTCATCCAAAATCAAGACAGGGCTAGGTAAATGCTGATGCATTTCTTCCCTTTGAGGCAGCCTTTTATAGATGGTGTGCAGATTGTTCCCATTCTGCTTGCATGTCCTTTTTTTATTCAAACAAGATTCCATGCAGTTGATGAGGTATTAACTCTGATCAAGTGATCGAGAATCCATCTTCTGTGTGTGCGTGTGTGAAGTTGGCTGGCCCCGATGTGCCACATGGATGTGTTGTGTCTGCAGTCTGAGATATGCTTGTATGACTTGTACTTCCTTGAGGCTATTTCCTAGTCACCTTGATGGAAATTTGGGACATTTCCCCAAAGTATATAAGAACCGATTGGTTGACATTGACAGACGGCTCAGGTCATATTTCAGGCATAGATTTTAGTGGTTTTATCTTCAGAGAGTTACCTCATTTTAAGTTCTTAAAGTCACCTAACATTTGCCCATACTGTTGGCTCACTGATTTGAATTCCGTTCATATTTTGTGCCCTTCAAGCCCTCACTGAGGCCACTTCACGTCACTAGACATTCTTTTACATCTCCGCGTTCTTAGGGACCTGCTAGCTCCTGGGCTCATTTTGGGTTGGTGCTTTCAGAAACTTGACTATTTCAATGTGGTAGCTGGCATGATTTATTGGCCCAATACAGTGGAAACAATGATTTCTTAGAGATTTACCATCTGGACTGCACTATCAGATGAGCTGGAGAGAGCACTCTAAAAAGGAAAACGTGATAAACTTATGACCTCTCATGACTATAATTCTGTGCAACTCAACATTAATCACCTACTGGGTGCCAAGAAGTATAATTATGAATTAGTTGCAGTTTTGTGCTGGGGGAGCCTGCTGATGTGTGGGGGAGACATAGCTTCTCTTTCTTTTGTTTTTAATAGCTAACTTGTTTTTGTTTGCTTAGTGCCTAAATAATGCAAAACTTTTGGTTTGAAGTTTTTAACTGAGGCATGATTCATATACAGTGACGTACAAAAATCTAAGGTACAATGCTCAATAAATTTTTGCATATACCTGGGGTGCCAAAAAAATGTATACATGTTTTAAAAGATGTTATCTATGTATTACTTTTCGAAGTTTAATTGAATTACGGTAGCAATGTGCAGTATGACGTTTGCTCAAAAAATGGGGTTAATCAAGTGAATGCTAGCATCACCACGTGACAGGCAGGACAAAGAAAATGGCAGAAGCATGGTTGTTGTTGGAGAGGCGCAAGACCATTTTGAAGTGGAATTTGAAATTTGAGAATGTTGTGGAAGTAGAATGACAATGGAGGCGTGAGTATGCAACAGAACCCCCAACACGCCTAACAATTGCATGCATTCGTGATAAGTTTGAGACGCATGGTCCTGTGTGTGATGTGCACAAGGGAGGATCCAGGAGGCCTCGCACAGCAACAAGAACCACTTCTTCTGCTAGTGTTGAAACGGTTTACACACTCTCCACAGAAGTCTACCAAACAATGTTCACTGTAATCAGAAGTATTACAAGGTCAAGACAGAATATTTCAGCACCGAAAACTTGCTCATGCCTCTTATTAATCAATACATATCATTCAAAATATATCTCTGACACTGTAGATTAACTTTGTGGTTTTCAATTTCATAGAAATGGACTCATATGAATCTGTTTGTAGGAACAAATTGCCTAATATTGTCTGTAAGATTCATGTTATTGAGTGTGACCATAGATTCATCCATCCTGTTCTTGAATATTTTTGATATTTCTAATTTGGAGATTTTATGATAGAACTATAATGAACATTCTTGTACATGCATTTGTTGAACATAAGCACTAATTTTTGAGGGCTGTACACACACAGGATTAGAATGGCTGGGGCATAGTGACACATATGTTTCCTTTAGTAAATATGGGTAAAGAGTTTTCTGAAGTGTATCAGTTTATACTCCCTCTAGCAGTGTTTGAGAATTCTAGTTATCCATGGTCACCATAACTTGGTTTTTTTACTTAGTTCTTTTAATTTTATTCATCCTTGGATAGGTGTGTTGGTGTATTATTGTGGCTTTAATTTCTTTCCCTTGATGACTAATACATTTGTTTATTGACATTTGTACATTGTCTTATATAAACTACCTTTTAAGGATTTTGCCTTTTAAAAAGTTGTTTCATTTGTTTCTTTTCTTATTAATTTGTAGGAATTCTTTATATATTCTGACTGAGTATTTTGTAGGATATATATTGTAATAGCCTTATAATTTCTGTGGGAATTGTAACAATGACTCTCTTTTTCCCTAATATTATAGCTTCTCTGTTTTTTTTTTTACCTTGATGAGTGTTGTCTGGGGTTTATCAGTTTTGTTAATCTTTTAGAAAACACTTTTTGTTTTGTCTTCGTTGATTTTTCTCAATTGCCTTCTGTTTCTCTTGCCTTAAAGTCTACTTCATCTGATATTAATACATCAACATCAGCTTTCTTTTGATTAGGTTTGCATTGTATCATTTTTTTTTCATTCTTTTACTTTCATATTTTTTGTTGACTAATATTTAATTTCTGTCTCTTGAATACACTGTATATTTGACTTTTGTTTAATCTAGTGAAACAATATTTGCCTTTTAATTTGATTTTTTAAAAAACATTTACATTTAATGGAATTGCTGATATGTTTTATGCTTATCATCTTATGTTTTTAAACTCATTTTTATTATACATCTTTTTTGTTTATTATTTTTCTCATTATTTTGGATTAATCAAGTATGTATTTTGTAAATACATTATATGTTATAGACTCCACAAGGCATTAGTATCGTTGTTACTTTAATCAGTTAATATTTATTTTTATATTAATAGTTGTTACCAGAATTCTTCTGATAAAAGCTTGGGGTGGGGACAGAATTACTTTGGATCTGTCAAAGGAAAGACTTTGCTTGATGCTTGATGAAGAGGGACAAGAAGGAGAAAGAGGGAACGTGGGGGTGGAGCAGAGGCTGGTGAGATGGCAGAGGGCCAAGAGCTCTCTGACATGATCCCTCCTTAAAGCTACTCAAATATTTTGTAAATACTATAGGAATGTTCAAGTGCATGATAAGCATGTATTTTTTATGAAATAATTTACTCAACCATTTTTTATTCATTTGTAAAGCATGCACTGAGCATATATCCAGGTATGGGGCTAGGTGTCTATTATAAAATGATAACATAGAGCGCCTGGCCTCAAGGAACTCATAGTCTACTAGGAGAAACATATGTGTAAATAGATATAAAGCAATTCTCATTTTGTTCAGAAAAAAAATGATTTGATAATTTGTTTAGGTTTCCTACATCTCAAAAATCTCCAATAGATTTCCATTAGACTTGGGAATAAAACATAAACATTTACATGATCTGCCACTACCTGTCTCTTCTTCATCTTTTTTGGATACTCTCTCACTGACCTTTTTCCCAGGACACACAAAATTCATTGCAGTCTCAAGGTTTTTGCCTTTATAGTTCTTTCAGTTTACAACACTCATCTCAAACTTCTCACAAGGCCGATTCATTCACATCTTTAATCTCAGCTCAGACATCACCTCCATAGGCAGTCTGTGTCTCACCACTCTATCCTAATTCATCACTGATCACACAAGCAAGTGAATTTCACATCACCACAACCTGAAATCATCTCATTTATTAATTTGTTTTGTGTTCCATCTACTAAGATGTAAGCTTCATAACTTGTCTGCTTTTCTTCATCCCTGTATCTCAATTGCATCACACATAGTGTGTGCTCAATAAATAGTTGTTGAATACATGAGGGCTTGGGCTTGGACTAGAATGTGGCCACCCCTCCCATACTCTATTCTCACTCCCTTGTGGTTTCTTCATTCGATAGGGGCACAGAATGAGTCACCCCAAGATATGCCTCTGTGGTATGGGGATTATTTTTTATCTAAAGACAATGAGACCCTGAGGGCTGTTAAACTAAAAATGTTCAACCTCCACATCTGAATGTCTTTTTGTAAGTAAGGTTTTATTGAGTCAAAAATGCAAGCCAAAAGACTGGTCTTGGGACATGAAGCCTAACCCACCATGGCTAGATAGAAAAGACAGCATGTCCACTGTCCCAGAGTTTTGCAAGCGTGTTATACATCAATGAGGGAAGGGAGAAGAAAGAGGTAGTCTGAAAGAATTTACATGAGCTATAAGCAAAGGGGTAGGGGACAGGGAAGAGGGACAGCTCTGGGATTGCAGAGTCCACATGAAAAAATTTCCACCCCTGTAGGTTGGTCAGGGGCAGCAGTCTGGAAAGCTCTCATGTAAACAACGTGGGGGTTCCTGGAGTTAGATAGTGCCTAGCTAAGATAATCTGCAGAAATAGCCATCTGGAAATTAACCTAAAATTCCAACAGGCAAAACAGGAATGTGAGAAGTCTTCTGTTAGCTGGTCAGTAGCCATTAACATTCTAATAGCTCTGTCTCTTTTTATCACTCTCTAGCCACTGTAAGTGAATTTTCAGAACATCTTGGAATTTTTTCCTTATCATGGCTCAAGAGAAACTTCTGCCCCTACTTAACTACGTAGAAGAATTCCAATTAAGGGCATTGCTCATAATAAGAGGTTATCAGAGGTAACCTTTTTTTGACCTATCTGTAGAGCAGGGCAATTACTGAACATATGTTTTTATCATCCTGGGAACAACCTTCCTCCCCTCTGAAGCACCAAGATGATCTTTAGTGCAGAATGTCTCATTTTCCCTTTCTATCTCTGAACCTCTCATGTATGTGGGGTTTCCATTTGTACATATGTAATTAAATTTGGTTATTTTTGCCTAGTTAATCTGTTTCATGTAGATTTAATTATTAGGCCAGTGGAAAGAACTTTGAAGGGTAGAGGAAAATTTCTTCCTCCCCCACAATTCCAAAGTCTTGATGGTAGTTGGTGACAGGATCCTGGGGGAAATTGCTCTGCATAGACCATGTGAAGAATTTGAGGAATTATTTCACTTATAAAAGGTAGGGGAACATGTAATGATTGGACAAAGAAGACAATACAAGTCATAGTGCTACACTTCTTGACTCATTTTGATGCCCTTCTCCCCAAATTATGAGACTCATGAATACCTGGTATTGAGTGGAGAAATAAAAAATGTGTTGAGTTTATTCTTAAAGTGGTATACTGATAGATAAAAGAAAAAATAGGGGGAGCTGAATCTCAAGAGAGAGAACAGAACAAGAGATGTAAAACCCTTGGGAATTAGCAGAAATATTGAGGGAGTACTTTCTGAATGAGGAGTTCAAGGCGTGAAAGCCTCTCTGTCATGGGATAGGGAGATAATGAAAATCTCTGATACATAAAGAATTGTGCCATAATACAGATATGTTAAAGTGTGGAGGAAATGATTAAGACCATCCACAGGTGTGGGAATGGGGCTTTTCTGTATGCTTTTCGTACTGTACATAATGACTAAGAAAAATCCTGAGGAATCAGTGGATGTTTTCCAGGTAGACAAAGTAATTGTGAGTGAAGAGTTTGTCAAGAAGAGAAAGCACTATGTATACAAGCATAGTGGTGTGAATCAGTCTTCATTAAAAAAAAAAAAAAAGCATTCAACCAATCCTTATAGCATGCCCTCTAGCTGCCAGGCTCTGGACCAATCAGGGAACTGTAGGGGTTCAGATTGGTGGATTTACAGGCAGCAGAGTAGGGTAGACAGAGCATAGGCTTTGCTGCCAGACAGATGTGAGTTCAAATCTCAGCTCCACTACTTCTGAGTTGTGCACACATGGGCAAGTTGGTCTATCTCTTTGTGCCTTGGCTCCCTCATCCATCAATGCCTGCTGTGAGTATACATGAGAAAACGTAGTACAGCACCTTGCCCAGCTCCCTGTATGCGATCATATGTCAGCCACCAGCACTCATTTCCATGTTGTTAATTTGGTATTGGCATAATAAATGAGTTACATGTCACATGTAAGGGTGTACAAGATAATCAACTTTTTGTAACCACTTACAGGCCTTTTTGTGAATCATTATGGGGAAAGCAAGAAGCTTTTCTAAACTTCTCTCCTCGGAGCAGGGTTGGGAATTCTTGATCTCATTTTATTTATTCCACTGGTTATCTAGTTTTCACACTGAGGCAGCACACATGTGCCTCTCTCCTGGGGGCTGGAGAGAGTTCCTGGGAGGCTCCATCTGCATTGCAGCTTTTCTGGGTAAACTGATCACTCCCTACTGATTTGTTATCATGCTGACTGTGTCTCCGCCCTTCCTTTCTGGAGCTGTTGCAGCTGTTCCTGGAAGGAGACCCAGTTGAAAGGGGTGGTTATGGACCAGGAACAGCTGGGATCTTTAATGATCTGTCAGCAGCTCACAGCAAAGTTCCAACACCCTGAGGTAATGATGGTGGAGGGAGAAGACTCAGAGGAAGAGCTGACTGTACAATAAGCAGAAAGCCCCTTGTGAAATTTGGTGATATTGCTATTGAGAGACTAGCAGGCTGGAGAAGGGCATGGGGAAGGCTGATGAGAGGAGAGGTTCCTCTCTAGGGATGACTTGAAGGTCAACAAATAAGATCCTGTGGGAGACTTCCAGGATGGGCAGTGGGGGAGAAATCCTGGGACTGGGAAATTACAGGCTCCTAATTAGCTGGTTAGAGCAATCAATAGTCATGTCGATTGTCATTTGCTTGCAAATTGAACACCTGGTGTCCCTCAGAAAATCTTGGCCACAAGACTCAGATTACCTCTGCTGAAGGTTATGAATAATAATTACTTTCTGTCCCATCACCCATTACAGTATTAGCCCTAAGATCCGTTGTCTCCAGATTCTAAAACAGGGTACCAAGGACCCAGCAAGTTGGCATGGAGAAGATGGAGGCAGAGTGGCACTTCCTTTGCAGTGTCGGATGGCCCCCTTGTTCAGCTTTCAGGAAGACTAATAATGAACTAAGAGATCCTAAGCCCTGGGGTTTAGTCCCTGTGGGGTTTGTGACAAAAACCCAACTCAGATTAATAAATGAGAAAGTGTTTGTGTCAGTGGAAATTTAAGTCTACAGCGATTTTGTTTATTGGTAAATTCAGAGGATGACAAGCTTTGGACATGGCTCAATCCAGAGGCTCGTGATGCCTTCAGGACTCCATATTTCTCTATTGTCCACTCTTAGTTCTTCATTTCTCTGTGCTGTTCCTTAGGTGGGTGGTTTCCCCCAGCAGGTGGCAGAGAAAGCTACTGGCGACTCTAGGCTGTTACTAGCTCCATTAGCCCAACATAAAGAGGGAACCCTTTTCCCAAAGGTTTTAGAGTAAGAGCATGGAAGGATTCTCATCAGCCAAATTGCATCATGTCCATCTTGGAATCAGTCATGTCACCTCTTATTAGCAAAGCCTGAGTCACAGATGAGTCTGAGCCTCCATGAAAGGGGTAATATAGTTATTCTCATATGAATCGCATGAATGGAAGAGGGGGTGTGATGGTTCCCTGATGGAAAACTGGGGTACAGTAAGCAGAAAGTAAATAAATGTGTGCTGAGGAGACAAAAATTAAGGATGTTCTACTTCATGCCTAAATCCGGTTTCAAATCAGTACTGCTCTTCCAGTCATGAGTCCCCATAACAGGAGAGAAAGTCTAGTTCAATTCAATTCAACAAACATTTACCAAGCACTTCCTATATGTCAAGATCCATGGGAGACCCTGGAAAAGGAAAGATAAATGAAACATAAACTCTGCTGTCAGAGGTCTCACAGTTTGGTGGCTAAGACTACAATAGTCTGGATGACGTTCTGTAGTGCTGGGATGGACCAAGTCCCATAAAAACACTGAGAAGAGAGTATTGAACATAGATTGATGGGGGGCTCTGGGTCTGAGAAGACCCCAGCAGAGCTTCTTCAAGACTTTGAGTCTTGACGTTTGAAGAGAACTTTATTGGAGCAACTAGAAGCGGGGGTAACTTCCAAGCAGGGAGACTGGTGTATGCAAAGGTATATAGGTGTGTCATATGATTAAACATGGAAGACACTGGACAGGAAAGAACACTTGTTAGGTTGTTACAAAAGACCATGTGAAGTTATGAATTCCTGAATTTGGGCAGAGGGTGTGATAGGCAGATTCTAAGATGACACCCAATGATCAATGCCTTTGTATAATGTCCTGCTCTTTGGACGTGGGTGGAACCTGTGACTATGATGACATTTTATTCCATGATTAGGTTATTTTATATGCCATGACTGACTATAAGAATGAGAGGCCTGGTGGGCCTGGCCGAATCATATGAACCCTTTAAGAGTAGAAAGTTCTCTAACTGGTAGCAAAAGAGGAAACCAGAGATTTGAAGATAGAGGGAAATGACCTGATGGTGCCCTCCAGCAGCTCAGAGCAAACTCCAGCTGACAGCCAGCAAGAAAACAGGGACCTCAGTCCTACCGCCACAAGGATCTAGAGTCCGTCTGCAACTAGAATGAGCTCCAAGCTTGATGATTTCCCAGAATCTTCAGATAATAGCTCATCCTGGCTGGCACCTTGATTTTGGTCTTCCAAGACCTTCAGCAGAGAATACAGTGGAGTCTTCCCAGTTTCCTGAAATCTGGGACTGAGTTAATGAGTAGGTGTTGTTTTCAGCTGCTGAGTTTGTATCACGTTGGTAACGTGTCCTGCATCAATAAAAAAAATAATAATACAGGTGAGAACAATGAAGAGCCATCATTAAATTGTACCTGTTTGATTCTAAGACTCTCACAGAGGTGTAAGTTCTTCAGGGCTGGGTTTGTGTCAGTTTTATTTACCAGTGGACAGCTAGCAGCTTCCACTCTGCCTGGTACATGGAAGATAGGAACCAGTTGAACAAATGGATACATGAATGATCAATGCTAACCACATTTAGGTGGAGGCATCGCTTTGCACATCCTCCAGTTGCAGGTGAGTGTATAACCTGTCTGAGTGTGCCCTGCCCTACCTGCAAGGTTCACTTCCCAAGATGGCCCACATCACAGCAGCCAGGTACCCATTTGCTCAGCCAACATATTATTTTGGAATGCCCATCCTACACACAGTGCAGTGCTAGGCTTTCCACAGGTAGAACCCAGAAGCAGAGGGATCTGCCTCCTACCCTCAAGAAGACTGCTGTCTTATGGGGCAGGGGGTCATGATTATCAAAGGGAATATAATTACAGGCAGTGCATTGTGTAAAGGAAAGCAAAATATTTGTGATGAGAAGTCGTGGGTGTGAAACCTGGCTCTGCCACTTACTTACTAGCCAAGTGATCATAAGCTATTACATAAGCCTTTTTCAGCCTCAGTTTCCTCATGTCTCAGGGCATAATGGTAATATTTATCTTCCATTGCTGTTGGGACATTCATACAAAATGCTTGGGAAAAGCGATTTGCAAACTGTAAAGTTATAAGTCCCTGCTAACGATGAAATGAGATCACACAGCGTTGAAGTTACCCTAGACAGTGCTAGAGAGAAAAGTGGAAGAAGGCGCTGAGTCCAGGGAGTCCTCAGGCATGCCAAAGGGCTTCAGGAAGCCTTGCACAAAGTCTGCCCTGGGTTGAGATTTCAAAGTCATGGGTGTGGTTTGGTAGAAGGAGACAAGGACGCAGAAAGGAGTACGGTGTCTCTGGGGCAGAATTATATTCAGACTTCATTTTTCTGAACCACTCAGTGCACAACCTTGAAAGATTTTTCTCCTGCTGGGAACTAGCCGTGTTCAACAAGTGCTGGAAAATTTGGCCAACTGAGAGCGTAGCCACCCCAAGATTCTTGTATGATTCAAGGATTCTGTCTTTTTACAGTGGCTGCAGCCATCCAGTAACTTCTGAAGATTGTGGAGAATAGCTCTGATCTAAATTAAAAAACAAATTGCATGATTAGAATAATTACCAAGTGCTTTTTGGATAGGTTGATGAGGCCAGCCAATAAGGTTAGACTAAATTTCTTTCCTACCAGCAAGGAATGCCTGGAAGCAGTGTCCCCTTATACGGCATCACCAGAGACTTGTTCCATGACGCCAGACCTTAGGTTTGAGGTAGCCAGGAAGCAAAGTAACTTCCCAGCTCCTGGAAGCTTATTCCTTTTCTGTTTAGTAAACTATTAAGCACATTTGGACAGCGCAGGTAGGGGCTGAGGCAAGGGGAGATAACTGAGAAAATGTTTTAAGGTGACTGCAGGGTAATAACAGTGGCAAGAAGATGGTAAGAAGAAATCCAGAATGATGTGGGCAAAAGCTCTGGGCAGACTGACTCAGCTACAGGGTAGTTATAAACATCTGTTGGTTTGTCTGGTTTATATCCTTTCTCTCTTCTGATGATATAACCCTTCTCCTCTCTGGGGCTTGGGTGGGGCTAACCCAGGTGGCTCTCTCTTCTAGTCACAGGGGTAGGCATGCAACTTAGATGTGTCCAGCAAAGTAACCAAACCTCTTGGCTGTAGTGATTCAAGAGTGGACCCATGTCCCAGGCTGAACCCATCAATCAAAATACTTCCTGATCCCCTTTTAACGTAGATATCAGGGAACATACTTTTTGTTAGGTGGCTAGGTTGCTGGGCTAAGACTTGGGCTACTGGAAGCCATCATGGAGTGACAACATAGACTTGTCTAAGATATGGCGAGAGAAACAAAGAGAGAGAGCCCTGGTGACTGATTTTGGATCTCTGGGTCTAGCAATATCTGAAGTCACTTATTTGACTTCCCTGTTATATAAGACTAAAATCCCCTCCCCCCCCTTTTTTTTGTAAAAGTCAGTTTGTCAACCCTCTATTGCTTGCAATTGAAAATGTTTTAACTCATACAAGTACTAAACTCAAAGATCTAAAAGCTTCCTGACTTGGCAACACCCACAATAACTCATTAGTCTAGAGCCATCTGGGCATTAAGTATAAGGCATTATTCTAGATGTTAACAGCTACCAGGATTCATCCATCCATCAGTAAGCATTACTGAAGTACATGCATGAATCAGGTGCTGTGGGATGTAGAGGTTATTTTGACACATTTCCCCCGCCCCCCTTTGAGGACATCACAATTTAAGAAGATATATAATCAAATCACGAATGTCCACAAGTGTTTTGAGAATTCAGAACATAATGATTCATGGTTAAAGATTACTTCCAAAATAGGAGAAAGATAGAAAAATCTGATTAAAATGTTTAAAACGTGGTTCTTGCTGCTAATGAGTTTGCTGTTAAGAAGGAAGGGCATTCAATAAAATGAAATGAAAACTCATGGGCTAGAAAACAGTGTGGGCTTGAGACCCAATGACACTGTGGGGTATAGTCAGCTGCTGTAGGACTCAGGCAAGGGTGAGACCCAGGAGAGCTACCAATCATCTGGGAGGGTTTTGTGGGCAAGGTTGGCCTTGGCTTTCAACACTAGGTTGGATTCTGACTGGTTGCCCACAGTGCAGCTGGGGACTTGAAATCTGTGGGTAGGCAGGCCAGTAAGAGGGTGGGAGGCAGCTCCAGCCAAGTAGGCCAGGCTTGCCTCGTGCCTGGGAGCTCTTTAGGGGAGGCTT
Organism: Hipposideros armiger; assembly: GCF_001890085.2. NCBI lineage: Eukaryota > Metazoa > Chordata > Mammalia > Chiroptera > Hipposideridae > Hipposideros > Hipposideros armiger. The sequence goes on from NW_017731415.1 coordinate 2,273,767, forward strand.
AAACTGTGCCTGAGGTAAGGATTTGCCATTAACAAGGCCTGGGTATTCACAGATCTCATGATACCTCTGTATTAAATCAGGTTTACTTTCCTCTGTAATAACAAAGCCCTAAAATATCCATGATTTAAACAAGAGAGGTGTTTGTTTCTCTCTCAGCATTCTGGGGCTGACATGGTTTCTCCAATGTTCAAGGACTTAGGCTACCCTTATCTTGTTATTGGTTTTCCAAAGGGTAGTGCTCTTGTCCACATGATCAATGATGGTTCACTACTATGTCTGAGTCTCATACAGTCAGTGAGAAGGAAAGGGGAGGACACAGATGCTTCCCTATAAAGATAGGACCTAGAAGTGCATTCATCACTGCTGCTCATATTCCATTGGCTGGAACTCAGTCACATGGCCACAGCTAGCTGCAAGAGGGGCTGGGAAATGTAGTTTTCTTCTGAGCATCCATGTGTTAAATCCCAGGGATTCTAGACTTGAGGGAAAAAGAAGCATACATTTTAGGGTACAAACAGTTATGGTTACAGCCTCCTTTTCCAGGAAGCCATTGAAGGGTTAATGACTAAGAAACACATGCATTAAGGTTCTTAACAAGGACTAATTCACTTCTTTCTTTTTTCCAGCCCTATCCATTAGCCTCCTAATAAAATTAGGGAAAATGGAAGAAGAGAGAGGATATTTGTTGAGCACTGTTTCAGGAACTTTCTGCTGCAGTTTAATCTTCACACCACCATTATGAAATAGGCATTAATATCCCCATTTTAAAAACAAAAAACTGAGGTCCAGAAACAGGAGACAGAGGTGGGGAACTAGCATATTTGACCCATTAAAAAGAACCAGACACTTTACATTTATAAAATATGCCATGCATTTAATGTTTGTTAAGTTATTAGATCCTCACAACTCAGTCAGATAATATCATTGTTTGCTTTTACATATGGGAAACCAAAATTGGTAAGGTAAGCCTGGAATTTGAATTCAGATATAACACAAAATGCCAAAATATTCGCATTGTGTGAACATGCTATGTCTTACCACTGTCCACTACAACTTTTTTGTGTGTGAGTTGATTACTTTCTTCACTCACTGATTAATTGATCCATCATTTCGAGAAAAAAAATTTTTAAGCACCCAGGATATGTCAGGTTCAAGTCCCTGATTTCTTAGAGTTCACCTTCTAGACTGGGCAGTATGCACCCATTTAAATAAATACTACTGATTGTATGCTTTTTATGACTAAGATTGTGTTACAGAGACAAATAAGTACAATGCTTGGCATATAGTAGTACTCAATACGTATTGAATTAATTAAAGACATAACCCTCAGGGACCTCAGAGTCTATTACCTCAGATTCAGAACAATGTGAATTTCAGAAAGGGTGTTCTGAACCCTACCATCTTAGCTACAGTTGCAATCCAAAAGATTATCTTTGGAAATGCTGGGTGTGGAAGAACTGTTGGAGCCAGGTCTGTCTTCTCAATGTCTCACATGTCCATGCTTCTCTGAGCTGACTGTGAATAGGATCTGCTCTGAAAACCAACGGCATGAAGAACCCAGGCAGGAAACAGGACCTGAGCTTGGAGCCAGTGACTAGCAGATGAGTTCATTCCATGGGCCTGTAGGAGTTGCCTTCTTGTGCTTAAAAAAACCTGGTCATGATTTCAGGGTGACTAAGGGCAACTTGAGAAAGAGGGAAAAGAGACAAGAACTCCTTAAATACATCTGTATCATATTATCCTTGGGTTTGGTAATGAACACAAGGCATTCCTGAATCAGATGGGCCCAACATGGGGAAAATGTTGCTGAATATGTTCTGTTTATTATCCTTTGTTTTCCCTCAACCTCCTATCTCACCACCACCATCTTCTCCACCCCCCCCCCCAGGCTATTTCTGAACCACATATCTAAACTTATCTGTGCTAGAGCCAGGGGTAATGATGGCTTTGTGATGGAGATTTCTTGAAGATATGAATTTTAATGTATGGATGGGTGCCCAGATGGAAAGAAAAAAGAAGCATGAAAAGGAGGAGAGAGCATTGAAATAGAATGTCTCTAGACTGGAAAATGAAGGGGGAGGGTGATGGGATTCTCGTTATTCCAGGCCTCTCTATGGGGCTGCTAGCTTTTTTTGGGATGATCATCATCTCTATTCCTATCTGATGGTTGGGCTGTTGACAGTTGGCAAGAGAATCTCTGATTCTGAAAGAGGAAAAATAGAAGACAGGGAGGCAGCCGAGTGGCTCAGTTGGTTAAGAGTTGGCTTGGGAGCGGGTGCTCTGAGCAGCAGGGCCACCTGTTCAGTTCCCACATGTGCCAGTGATGCTGCGCCCTCTACAGCTAATATTGTGAACAACAGCTTGACCTGAAGCTGGGCTGCCATTGAGTGTCTGGCGACAGCGTAGGCTGCAGTGGGACTGCAGTGGGCTCCTGTGATCTACTGTGAGCTGCTGTGAGCTCCCGTGAGCGGCCGTCCAATGGCCGGCGACCGATCTGCCTCAGCTGGGAAGAGTGCAATGATCATAATACCTTCATGGGCCAATGAAGCAGTGTCCTCCACAACTAGACTGAAGAACAAAAGGACAGCAACTTGTCTGTTCCCCTTCCCCAACGCTGTTCCCCTCACCCAATTCCCCAATACAATCTTTAAAAAAAAAAAAGGAGGACAATAGCAATTCTTGTTGAACTTGGTGCCATCTATCAATCCATCTTCTAATGGGATTGTGTTTTTAGTCAGAGGAATGGCTATACATTGTTTAACAAAGGATATGGGTGCCCACCTCCATAGTGGCATCAAGTTTGCAAGCTTTGTAGTGGGAGTGAAGATTTAGATCAAGCAAGCAAAGCAATCAATCCAAAGGTTTATATCCAAAATTATTGTTAACATTAGCTTAGTTACCTTGGAAAGTTACACACTGATGCCTGTAAAGCTACCAGTTAGAAATTCCAGTTTGTGAAATTTCTTTCTCATTTTCTTTTTTTTCAAATTACCTTTGCAGCAATGGACTGTGCCCATCAACAAAGTAATTCTCATTGCTTTCTAGCTATTCTTTGTTTTAAAAACACATTTGTGTATTAGGATTGATAGTAAAGGAATTACAAAAAAGAAATATAGTTGATATCTTAGCATGAAAAAAGTAAAACCACAATTTTTAAATTATAAAATTTATAATTATAAAATTATATTAATTGTAGAAAATTATAATAAATACAAAGAAGAAATTAAGAGTTTTCCTATAATTTCAGCACTCAGTGAACAACACTTGCAACATCTTTTAGGCTTTTTAATGCACAAGTATGTAGCAAGTTTAAGACTTATTCTCACTGGTTAGGTGAAAGAGAATAAAAATATAATTAATTTTCCTACTTCTGCCATTCCACACCTTCCATTTCTGTTCTCTTTCAACACACACAGACTTCTACAAACATGGATATTTAGGTGGTTTCTACTAGCCTTATAAAAATTTCTGAGATAAACAATACTATTGCTGTATATCTTTACTCATATCCCTTATTTCAGCAAGATAATTTCCAAAGGAATTCTTGGGTCAAGGATTTTACAGAATTCTAAAGCTCTTGAACTCTTGATAAATTGTCCCACAGCAAGGGAGCATCAACTGACTTTTCACCAGGAGGATAGGAAATTGCCCATTTCCTGGCACTCTTTTCAATTCTGGGAAGTAATATTTATCAAATGTTGGCAGCTGAATTGGTGAAGAATGATAGTGCCACCTTTTAATACCATTTTTTTTTAAATAAAGGGGCAATTATTCCTGTTAATCACTGACCTTAGTTTCAGACTTTTGACTACTCTATAGACCGGCTCCTCCTCAGTAGGTGATGAGCGTTTGCTCTACTGAGGACAGATCACAAGATGTGCTTGCTGTCTGCCTTCTAGTAAGATGGCTCCACCTGGATGCAATGGAGTGAGGGGCTCTGGGGAAGGTCCCTGGCTCCACAGTTGCTTCCTAACCACGATTCTCCATTAGAAAAGGAGGCACACACCTTGGGGGGCAGCCAGCTTTCTTTGTGACAAGTGCTTTCAGACTATGCTCTTGGATGGGTCATTTTACTGGTCTAGGCCTCCATATTCTCATCTATTACATTAAAGAAGATAATCCTATTTACCTCATTGGGTTGTTGGAGGGCTACCTGGGGCAGCTCATGTAAAGTGCTGAGCACAGTGGTGGCACCAGTAAGATTTCAGAAAATGTCAGCTGTTATTAATATCTAGGTCTCTATTTTGGGGTTCCTATGTTGGGATTTACCTTTTTAAAATTGCAGGCAATATCTTATTTTATTATTCTATATACATAAGGATGTCTCATTTTCCACAATAAAGTTTTCGTTTTTCAAGAAATGTACAACACAAAAATTTTGAAAGTTTGAAATAGAGAAAAAGGAAAACAAATCCAAAAACTGTGATTTTTTTTCCTGTATTCATTCTAGTCTTTCTTTATTTGCAAGTGTTCACATAGCTATAATCATGAATATGTAATTTAATATTATTATCTATTCATTTATGTTAACTTTATATTGATATTTGGTCTTTATATTTGTCATTTTTGGTGTCTCTGTAGTATTCCCTTGAGCAAATATCCTGCAGTTTATGTGATAATTCCTTTATTTTTGGATAACTCCTTTATTATGTGGTAATTCCTTTATTATTTCTAATTTGGGGCTGTTATAAATACCATGATTGTAAATATTGCCTCACACAGGGTGTCTTCCATATTTTGACTGATCCTTAGGGCTTATAACCAGAAATACATTGCCAAATTGTATTTACCAACTGACAATGCCACCAACAAACTGAAAGTACATTTTACTGCCTTCTAGATAACAAGGCTTTCTAGCTTTTGGTTTACATGTTACACAAACCTGCAAAAAGTAACCCTATTGCCTTTGATTTGCATTTTTTTCATTGCTTGTGATAGACGTTTTTCTCTTTTACTTCCTAGAGCTAGTAATTCTTCCTCTTGTGTGAATTTTTTTTTTTTGGAACCATGCTGATAGCTTCTTGAATTGAATTATCTTAAAACTAATTATCTCTCCACCTCAGAACACTGCTATATTCCCACCAAAGGTATTGAGTACCTATCTACATAATGCACAGAAGTGGCCAGACATCTGGTGTGAGTATAATAATGGGGAGAGTGTGAATGGACACTGACATGCAGAGACATGGTAGGGAGTCCAGGCTTGGTCAGTAGAGCAGATGGAGCCCCAGGGAACATAATGAGGCTGAACACCTTCTTGAACATTTATCAGCATTTGATCTATTCTTTTGTGAATTTCCCAATTAACTCATTTGTCCATTAAAAAAATTATTTTTCTTGAATACTTCTGGATGCTCTTCATATATTCTGATGATCTTTTGAAATGTTCTGTCATAGGTGTGTGAGAGACAAAGATATCCATACATCTACATATTGATGGAATTAGTTTGCTCGGGCTGCCGTAACAAAATACCATAGTCTGGGTGGCTTCAACAACAGAAATTTCTTTTTCTCGCCGTTCTGGAGGCTCCAACATGAAGTTCAAGGTATTAGCATGTTTGGTTTTTCATGATGACTCTCTCCTTGGATTGTAGATGGCTGCTGTGAAATCATTGAAAAAATATGTATTGGGCACCGATCCTGGTTGCTGGCACGCAGCTCCTAAACCAGTTGTAATTTCCTAAGTGATAAGAGCACTAGAAGAACCTTTTGTCTTAATAGTTGGTCTTTGGGCCTGGTTCCTGACGCAGAGCTTCTAAATCCCTTGGAATTTCCTGGATAATAGGAGTGTCTTCTGTTCTAATGAGGTGACTCCAGGTGGGTTCCTGGGTAACTCGAGGATGGGGTCTGTTCACCAGAAAGACCAAATCATGATTAGAAGCTTAGAAATTTCAGCTTCACCCCCTATCCTCTGGGAAGGGGAGAGGGGCCGGTGATTGAGTCAATGATTGATCGTACCTATGTAATGAAACCTCCGTAGAAATTCCTAAAGCACGGGGTTCTGAGAGCTTCCAGGTTGGTAAACATATCTGTGTGCTGGGAGGGTGGCACACCCCAGCTCTGCAGGACAGAAGCCCCTCTGCTTGGGACTCTTTTAAACCTTGCCCTGTGTTATCATCTATATCCTTTATCATATCTTTTATTATATAATAAATTGATAAATGTAAGTCAGTGTTTCCCTGAGTTCTGTGTGCTGTTGTAGCAAATAATCAAATCTAAGGAACAGGTTGTGGGAACCTCCCATTTGTGGCCAAGTGGACAAAAGCTCTGTGCAACTTTGGGACTGGCTACCTGTAACCTGAGGTGGGGGATAGTCTTGTAGGACTGAGTCCTTAACCCGTGGAGTCTGCTGTAACTCCGGTTAGTGTCAGAATTGAATTGAATTGCAGGCACACAGGCTGTGTCAGAGAATCGGTTGGTGTGGGGAAAACCCCCACACATCTTGTATGTGTGAGTAAAGGAAAAACACAGGGAGTTTTTCCTAGACAGCTGCCTTCTTACTGTGTTTTCATATGGTCTTCACTCCCCCTGGGCAAGTGTGCCCCAAGGACCTCTGTGTGTGGCTAAATTCTTCTTGCTATACGGACACCAGCCAGGTTGGATTAGGGCATACCCAAAGAACCTCATTTTAACCTAATCACTCCTTTTAAGGCTTTATCTCCAAATACAGTCACATTCTTAGATACTGGGGGTTAGAGCTTCAACATATGGATTTTTGGGGGCACATGATTACACCTATAACATCGATAGATACCTATACACATACATATGTATAGATGCATAAATAAAAATACCTTAAGGGCTGGCCAAGTGGTGCGATGGTTAAGAACTGGCTTGGGACGTCAGAGGGTCCCGGTTCGGATCCCACATATGAAGGCCAGTGACACTGCCCTCTACAGTAAGATGCTGAACAACAGCTCAACCTGGAGCTGGGCTGCCGTGAGTCGCCAGCGACGGCGTAGGCTGCAGCCCCTGTGGCAGTGCGTTGCCATGGGCTACTGTGTGTAGCCAGCAGCCAGCGTGAGCGGCCAGCAGCCGCAGTGAGTGGCCGTCCAGAAGCCAGCAACTGATCTGCCTCACCCGGGAAGGGTGCAATGATGGTGCCAACTTGGGCCAGTGAAGCAACGTCCTCCACAACTAGACTGAAGAACAAAATGACAGCAACTTGTCTGTTCCCCTTCCCCCAGTTCCCCAGCACTGTTCCCATCCCCCGAATTCCCCAATAAAAATCTTTAAAAAAATACCTTAAAATTTGTTCACGATATCTTGCTACATAATCCTTACTTACATTTTTGTTTAGTTAAATCAGGTATCAGTTGACTTTTCTAAAAACAGAGGCTGAAATGGAGATTTGTATACAAATGATTTACTCTCAGGACAAAATTAAGTGAATAATGGGAATTAGGATGGGGAATCGGAAGAAGTAAGGACCTAGTTTTGGGTTAGGTCCAGCCTCAGCTTGAAGAGGGTGAGAAGAGGAACTCACAACAACCTTGGCTTCAATTGACAGTCAGTGGTTAATTCTCTAGAAAGCCTATTGCACCTGCAGAAGCTGGGCTCTAGCACCCCCAAGAGAAACAAGACCCCAGGGGGCCTGGATCAGGTATCAACAGCATCTACAGCATTGCTTTCTGCTTCATTCTTCCTGAGACTTGGCCCATAGGTAGAAGAATGGTCCCCCACATATGCTCATGTTTCATTCTAATATTTTTCTGGTTTAACAAAGTCTACTTGGAATGATTTTTTTTTGTCCAGTGTGAGGTAGAGATATAATATAATTTTTTACCAATGGCTAATGAGTTTTCTTTCTCCACATCAACCACTGAAATAGACCATTGGGACCTCACAGAGACCAAGTAAACAGGACATTGCTATTTGGTGCTGACCTGGGTGTAGAAGTTGACAGCACAGGCTTTTGGCGAAGTTCTCATTCCCAGCTCCATGGGTACTTATCCTTGGTCTAAGAACACATGCTCAACAACCCACCTCTAGTCCCAGAATGAGCAGGAAATATAGAGAGAAGTGATGAAACTCGGCAATAAGGAAGGGGACTTATATCCAGCCTTGATGTTCAGCTCAAGCAGTGAGGTCCTACCATCATGGCTGAGGTGTGTTGGGGGAATGTCTGGTCCCTGATCTCCTGAATTGTGACTTTGGGAAATTGAAAACTTAAGCCTCTCTCGTGGAACCCTGTACTCATAACTGCTCCTCTTCCTCCTCGACGGCACTAGGACCCCTTGGGTGGCATTTGCAAATGAACTTCCAGGCTCCTTTCCTCCTGGAGAAGGTGGTTGTCAGTACTGCATTTTCTTCCTAAAGGAAAGCCCATCTGCCTTGGCGCACACTGTATTTTCCTCCTTGGTAAATGCTGAAAAGACACATTCATCCATCTTTTCTGTAATGTCCAACCTCTCTGGAAAGTGACCTTCCTTCTAACCTTGGGAAAACCCTGCTGAGTCCTTAGTTGACCTCTTTATTCCTTTTATAGCAGAAAAAGAATTGTTCTGTTATTTATCTTAACTTTTCATAAAATCTTCATTTCATCCCCTACTTCACTTTTCTTATCATGTTGGTACACTCCTCGCTGCCAATAAACTTCCCCTTCCTCCTCAGGAAGGATACCTGATGTGTATATTTTTATAACTCCTGTGGTTTTTTCTTATCTCTGATTACTTCATGTTAAATTAGCTCAGTCTGTCTGGGGGCACTCACACACATGATTGCTTTAGTGAGTGGTACAGCGACCTTTCGGGAAAGGTCTCCTAGTATTGCTGATGAACTATCTGAAAGAAATGCTGACTTAAGCTTAGTGTGTGACCATGTCAGGGATGGGAGTGGGACAGATCTCTGACTTCAGGCCCGTAATTTGCTTGCTCAGTTAAATCTCTCAGAAGCTAATGTACTAGGGAACAAGGCCTCCTTGCCAAAGGAAAGAAGGAAGTAGGGTTACTTTCCATGGCAAATGATAGCACACAATCATTAAGTCGGAAAACGGTCAGGGAGGTTGGTGAATTTCCAAATTGAGGTTATGGTTCCTTCGAAGCAGCCTGAAAACGACTTTGTCAAGGTCGTAGTCAATAGATAAAGACAGAGCAATGACCATTGGGTCCAGCCCTGGGCCTTGAGTATCACTGAAGCATGTTCTGGGCAGCGGTCACTCTGAAGCTGCCAGTCATGCAGCATCAGTAGGCTAGAAACTGTTTGGAAGATGGGGGTCAATACATCCTATTTGATCCTCTGTTTAACCATTTAAACCTGTTTCCCTCCCTCCCACTGTTCTTCCTTCCTTTCTTTCCTTTTTCCGTCTCTATCTTACAGGGTCAAGATAACACTGGGTCAAAATTGCGAAGTAGGTAGTTAATTTTTCTTGTCTGTTATCTCCTCTTCAGTTGAGGCACTCTTCTTCACCCCACCATTCTCAGCTGCTGAGGGCCACCATATTTGCTCTTGCTCTTCCTAAATTAGCCCCTCTCCTTCCCCCTAACATGGCATTGCTTCTCTTGACTCTTGCCACTTCTTCAAAATGTACCCATCATGGTTCCATCCCCACAGAACCCTGAAGAGTGACTGGCTGGACAACCTGGTGAACTATTTACCTAAGGTGTTGCAACACTGCAGACCTAATGCAGCAAAAGCTTAACTCCTAATATGGGAATTTCTAGCATTAGGAGAGCTGTTTGGAGAAATATTTTTAGAGAATGCCAGCATTGGAAACCAGTTATGCCAGCATTTGTCAGCGGAGAGTATGCAAGTGACTGCTTTCTTTCAGAGCATAATTTTCCAAAAGTTTAAAAAATGATGCAAAATACCATGAGTTCATGTCAAAAATGTAATTCAGTTCATTAATAAGGAAACCAATAACGTGGCAATGCTAATTCAAAGAAAAATAGAGGAGCTTGGTATTTATAGACAATGAAAAAAGACTGTCAGAATAAAAGGCTACATTAGAAATAGATTGTTAGATATGATACAAAGCTGTGGACTATCCTATGCAGCAATATTACGATGGGACAGAAATCGTTTGCATGTGTACTGGATAAAAGTATACCATTCATTTGTAAAAATGTCCAGGCTCTAATCAATAGCAAGAAAAAGGTCAAGCAAAGCTGTATTCCCCTTCGGGTAGGCCTAAGAAACATTGTAGTATGCCACTGAAAAGGGCGTGCTTCCCGAGTGGTACGATGGTTAAGAACTGACTTGGGATGCCAGAGGGCCCCAGTTCGGATCACACATATGAGGGCCAGTGACACTGCCCTCTGCAGCTAAGATGCTGAACAGCAGCTCAACCTGGAGCTGGGCTGCTGTGAGTCGTCAGCGACGGTGTAGGCTGCAGCCCCTGTGGCAGTGGGTTGCCATGGGCTACTGTGTGTAGCCAGTAGTCAGCGTGAGCGGCCAGCGGCCGCAGTGAGCGGCCGTCCAGAAGCCGGCGACTGATGTGCCTCACCCGGGAAGAGCGCAATGATGGTGCCAACTTGGGCCAGTGAAGCAACGTCCTCCACAACTAGACTGAAGAACAAAACGACAGCAACTTGTCTGTTCCCTGTCCCCCAATTCCCCAGCACTGTTCCCATCCCCCCCAATTCCCCAATAAAAATCTTAAAAAAAAGGGCGTGCTTTCTTTTTTCCAAGGTTTGGACATACACACACAGACACTCGCATATATATTTTGTGTGTGTGTGTGCGCGCGTGTGTGTGTGTATCGGGCCAAAAAAATGTATACACATGGCTTGTATTCATCTTCTGCTATCGTTATCATTATAATTGAGTAATACAATTTTAATAGTTTTTTTTCCTTAAAATGTGTATACATTGTTTTGGCACTGTGTGTGTGTGTGTGTGTGTGTGTGTGTGTGTGTATGTATAAAACCTCTGGTACTAGTACCTGGATACTGTCCCCATAGATTCTGCTTTAAGTGGTGAGGCATAACCTGGGCATCATAATTTTCCAAAGTTTGCCCTGACAATGACCTTTATCCCTTCCCTTAGGGAAGACTTTCTGTAAAAGCATAGGCATTTCTTTTACTTCATGAGGAAGGAATCCTGCACCATCTTCCTATACTCCTCAGGTTTCACGCATCCAGATTTTCCTTGGTCTCATGGTTCTTCATTACAACAGCCGGACATCCAACAACTGGCTAACAGAGCAGAGCTCCAAGCCAGCAGAGAATCAGTATTTCCCACCAGGAGCCTAGTAGCCTAAAAAGCTGAGCCAGCCAGTTTGGAAAGAGCAGATGGAGGCACAAGCCTCTTGACCCAGGGAAAGATCTCACGTTAGGTGTCCCAGGCACGCTCTTCACAGGCAGCTCCACTGCTAGCTGCTTTTATGTCCTTTAAGAAGAGCTGCTGCTCGCTCTCTTCTTGAGAAACTTTTAAAGCCGTGTGTCTGCCTCGATCCCTTTATCCTGTAATTTCTCAGCTATGGATGCTATTTGCACCTCTCAACAGCACTTTCCCCTTTTCCACCCTGTTCTTCAATCCCATAGTAGGCATTGGGCTCAGTTTTCTTCTAGGTCTGTCATCCTCTGGCCTGGTTTCCGGGGCTCCTGCGACTTTTCCTCTTCATCTTCCCCAGGGAGGAAAGTGTCAAAGAAGAGGAGGCGACACTTATAGAAAGCTTTGGAAGTACAGTCCAAGCAGGAGACTGTTATGGGTTAGACGGTGACCCTCAAAATTCATATGTTGAAGTCCTAATTCCTGGCACTTCAGAATTTGATTGTATTTAGGCATTGAGTCATTGTAGAAGTAATTTGTTAAGATGAGGTCGTTAGTGTGGATTCTTATCCAATATAACTGATGTCCTATGAAAAGGATAAATTTGGGGCAATGATTCTACAAGTCCCAAACACCAAAGATTGCCAGCACACCACCAGAAGCTAGGGAAGAGGCACAGAACAGGTTTTCCTTTATATCTCAGAAGGAACCAACCTTGCCGACCCCTTGATCTCGGACTTCTAGCCTCCAGAACTGTGAGACAGCAAATTTCTATTGTTTGACCCACTCAGTTTGTGTACTTTGTTGCAGCCTTTGGAAACGAATACAGGGTGCCCAGAGGCTGGGCCGCAGCTTCCTTTTCTGCTTTTCCTTCATGCACGAGAGCATTTCTCCAGCGTGTCGCTGGGAGATTGGAGCTGCCCTGGAGCTGCCTCAGGGCCAGAGGAGGCCTCCCCTTTGCAGCACAGCAGTCCTTCATTTCATGTTTTTATACCTTGGGCCTCCATGTAAAAGTCCATTTGCAGAAACATTTCATCTGCCAGAAAAGTTAGGAACCCCGCAGCTCTCCTCCTAACAACAGGGGCTCCTTTTTTCAAAGTTTTGTGAACCTTCCAAATGTCCTCGCTCTACGTGTTTTCTTTGTGCTGAGCTATGATAAGCTCCCTCTCATGATCAACTGTTTTCATGGCTGAACAATGGACCTGCTTCTGGAAACGTGGGGTCAGGAGAGGGGAAGTATTGAGGCACTGAAGTAACTGGCCTGTGTTCCCATGTCCAGGAGGCCAGGTTTCCACCGAGTGCTCTGCAGAGAGCAGGGCCTGGGAGCAGCACGGTTGGGTGGGGCGGTTCTGTGTGGCAAGGGGAGCGTCACTACCGAGACAGGTCTTCTTGGCCTCATGTTGGTTGCTTAGCTGGACCCCTGTGGTCCAGGCCATCCTCACCTGTGGACACTGTGATCTTCGCTCCACAAGCAAGGGCTCATTTGCTTCCATCATGTGATGGGTGCTTTGGGCCACCTCCCCTGTGAGCTGCAATGGACTTTGAAGTGTGCTCTAAGCTTCCCGCTGGCCTCCCAGAAATCTTCTCATTGCCCCCGCGCTCCAACTACTCTGCACTACTCACGCATGGAACAGCGTGTGAGTCTCAAAGTTCAACAAGACATTTGTGCCTATACCTGTGACCACAGGAGCAGGCGGTAAAGAGCTGAGAAATGGAGCAGCCTCAGTCATGAGAGAGAAACATTAGCACCTGGGCCATGCATGGTTCTAAGTGCTCTTGTGACAGTCCTATTAGGTAGGTCCTTCTCTCCTCATCTAACAGATGATGTGATTGAGGCTCAGAGAGGTTAAGTAAGTTGCTTAATGTTGCATGGTCAGTAAATAGCAGAGCGGGGCTCCAACCCAGGCAGCCAGGCTCCAGGGCTCTGCCCTGAAGCACCCTGTTACATCACCTTAATGAATATTCACATTAGACAGGCCCAGGGGAATGCATGCTTGGGTGTGTGTCTGAGGTCCAAGAGAAAAAGCTGAGAACAGTGTGGAAGGTAGAGGTTAATAGTGATTCACAAAAGCAACAGGGATGTTGCCATTATACAAAGAGCCTAATAAGGACTACAGTAAGTATGGAGCTAACCTGCCAGTGGGAATTTGTTTACCAAACTCAAGCAAGCAGCAGATCATAGCTTCCCCTGGGGTGGCTCTACCTCTCCAAAAAAGGTGATAAATTACCAATGCATTTTATTGCCATTTCCAAGTCTAAATTCCCTGGGGAGGGAACATTTGCCAAGAACTTCCTAGAAATGCATGCAAACTGAGAATTATTTCCTATATGGAGTGCATATTTTTATTTATTTAATTGGGGAACAGTGTGTTTTTCCAGGACCCATCAGCTCCAAGTCAAGTAGTTGTTTCAATCTAGTTGTGGAAGGCGCATCTCCGTGGCCCATGTGGGGATCAAACCAGCAACTCTGGTGTTATGAGCACTGCACTCTAACCAACTGAGCTAACCAGGGCCCCCCACTCTCTCCCCTCCCCCTCCCCCCGGAGTGCATATTTTTAATCCCATACTGGTTGTAAGGTCCTTCCTCACCAGATTGTGGGATCCAACTGCTTTGCTGGAATAATAGCTAGTCTTTGCTACTCTCAGGGCCCCACCCCTCCTCTGGGGCTGGGTTTTCAGTGTGACTTCCATGGCAGAGTCCAGGCTCGACCTGCACACTTGATTGATGGCCTCAGCTGCCTGGCTAACTGGTGTGTGGGTCCTTCCTGACTCCTGCCTTGCCAGACTATCGCATAGGCTTTATTGAATGCCGTTCTTTGCTTGGCCCTGCACTGGTGGAAAGTGCAATTGCCGGCTGCAACAAGTGGTCCTGTGAGCTCCAGTCCAGCCGGGTTACATATGTGCGAGTGAAGTATTAATAGTTGGAGCCAAGCCTTTGTGGGACCCACTGCTGGGCTGATTGGGAGGTTAAAAGATACAACTGCTAACAGGCATGGAAAGTAATGGTGTCTCCCTGGAAGCACCAGGAACTCACACAGGAAATCGATATGGCAGAAGTTATCCAGCTTCTCCCATGGTCCGTTCTCGCCAAGACTAGGTACTGGGAGTGGTGTCCACACAGTACGCTATTGATTTTACATGGAGAATTGGAGGTGAGACCAGAGGAGGTAATATCTGCTCTTTCAAAGTACCTTCTGCTGGAGATTTTTGATTAGAGGTCTACTGACCAGCCTCTTCTTCTAGACAGGAGATATTCTCTTAAAAAAAAACAACCTTCCATCTGTGAGTTCCAGTCAAATAACTGTGTGTTTGTCAGTGCTCTGGAAAGCAAATTACGGTAAGCAGGTAGGACTTCCAGCTTTGGGTTCCCACCCTGGCTCACTGCTGCTGTCTTGAGGCTCCCACTGGCAGGTGTGAGAGGACAGTGGAACACAGCTGCCCGTGCCTGAGCTGCACCCCAGCTCTGGGCACTCTGAGTGCAGCCACAACTGACGTGGGTCCGAGATCCGGGCCCAGGAGACCCAGGGCTACCGGCACCCTTGCTCGGTGGAGAAACTCAGCAGAGCACATACTACCCCGGCCTGCTCCAGTATCAGGAAACACTAAAATCTAGTTCTCAATGTATGTTTCAACTCTGGTCTTGGTGAAGAAGACGTGAGATGGTGATGACTCTACCCTGGCTGTTTGAAGATAAACTGGGCCTTTCAGGAGTGGTGAGAAATATTTGGCTACCTCTCCTATGAGAGATGGGCCCAAATACCAACCACAAGCCCTGGAGGGTGGAAGGATCAGGGAACCTTGGGTACATTATTCATCTTCTCTAAACATCCATTTATGCATCTAAAAATTAAGGAATAACTGCACCAAGAATTGTTGCAGGGATTGATTGAGCTGATACCCACGTATTGTAAATGTCCGGTGCCCTTGTGTCCATAAATGGATGGAGTCACCTTGTCCTATAATGCACAAATAAAGTTGCCCCAAGCTGTGGGTGCATAGAGATGGGAAATCCAGTATCTTCCCTGCCCCCTCTACCTGCAGGAACTCACACAGTACCTACACATCCCCTGGTTGCTGCTCTGATTTCCTGCACATCTGCCAAACATCTATGTCACTTAGTTCTCAATCCTTCGGTTGGTCTTTCCTCTCAGCCCCACTCGACTTCATTGTGGGGCTCCTTTCCTTTTACTTTGTTTCCCAGGCTGTTCTGGAGCACAAGGCATTTGGGTGCAGCTGTTTTTTAAAGATAACAGCAGGTGCTGTAAAGCGGAGGGTCTTTGCTGCGACGGCTGTCCCACTGGGCACTGTGTCTTCGGCTCCTACATCTCGGCCCTGATGAAAAGGTTGCTCTGCCCATGCCATTTCCTCCTAAGCAAGGGCATAGGTGCCTCCATAACTCCTTCTAGCATAACTGAAAACGAGCATAATGAAGGCCCAGGGGCACTGGAATTAAAGTACAATGCAGAAGCCAGCTTAGACATGGCACAAGCTTTCACTGCTTTGGGGTCCCTAATGAGCCTTATTTTTAGCCTGCTCCCAGGTGGCCAAGGACACCCCACAACCACAGGGAGAGATTGGATAGCTCCAATACTTGGAAAACAGACCAAACTTCCTCCTGATACGAGAGTAGGGCAGGAGGATTTTCCTTTAACGTGGCCTAGAACCTACCACTGAAGTATCACTATTTCCCATCCAGAGGGAAGCACTTCCCAGGATGGTTAACAGTGTAAACATTCATTTCCTTCTGAAGAAACACCGACTTCTCTCACAGCAGCACAAGATGGGCCTGTGGTCAGACAGGACTTCCTACAATTGTCCAACATGGGTGCAATTCTCAAAGTTTGAGCTATTTGGTCTTCCTCATGATGTACAGCACTTAGTTCAATGCCAACTAAGATCATGGTTGGCAAATTGTAGTCATGGTTACTGGTTGTCGTTATGATGATGATGATGAT
The DNA here is from genome assembly GCF_001890085.2 of Hipposideros armiger. Lineage (NCBI taxonomy): Eukaryota > Metazoa > Chordata > Mammalia > Chiroptera > Hipposideridae > Hipposideros > Hipposideros armiger. The sequence continues at coordinate 2,289,933 of NW_017731415.1, forward strand.
GATGATGACGATGATGATGATGATTGCTGAGCAACACCCTGGTTTTAACCACTGTGTGCCTGGCTTTGCCATTCCTGTATTAGTTTCCTTCCCAGCATCCAGCTTACCCTTGAACATCAGAATGCTGCAAGGCCTCCTATAACCATGTTATAATGCTCTGGGACTTATTTTCCGCAATTTAAGCTGAGAGTGTTAAAATACTTACATCTCAAAATCCCTTGCTGTACTAGCATAGATTGATCTGCATGCTCCTTAAATGTTCACCAATTTATAGAAGGGGATTTTCTATTCACCCTTGGTACTGAGAGTTCTGCTATTTCCCTGATTGATGTAATAGACTCTGCAGACACACTGCAAGTTAATAAACATCAAACAAATATACATTTCTAATGAATTATTTACGTTGTGTATAAGCATTAGTGCAAGTGGTTTTGTTGAAATGGAATTACAAGTCAACAATCAGGGCTCAATGAAAGAAGGGAAATCTTTTCTTCACTTCCCGTTAGTTGGAAGAAAAGAGTGCTGGGAAAAGTGGAGATTTTAAGGACTTTTGTATGAGGGGAGGGGAGGGGAGGAGGCCTGAAGGCATTTGGGCAAAGAGAAAATATTCCAATCGTAGGGTGTGGAACAAGAGAAAAATTAAGACACGGTAGAAAGACATGGTGAATTTGTTTGGCGGGGTAGGCTCTGCATAAAGCAGAAGTCAGCAGGCTCCCCCACTGGAGGCTGTGCTGTGTTTCCATTGATGTCCAAGAATGTTACATACTTTGTAAAGGAAGGGAACAGAAGATATTATGAAAATAATGACAGAGAACATAATTATAGCCTAATATTTACTGGGTGCTTACCATATGCTAGGTCTTGGACTACGTGCTTTATATGTGTGACCTCATTTAACTAATGCAAAAGGTAGCACCATGGTTTTCCCTTTGTCCATGAAGGGACTGAAATGTATTGTTGCTAGCAGCGTTCCCAAGGCCATGCAACTATTAAATGTTGGAGCTGGAATTCAGATTAAGGCGTGTCTAAATCCAAAGCACTATGCTGATTCTTATGCACTGATACTTAAATAAATAAATAATAACACATCTAGAACAAACTTAACCCTGAGGGTGTTCACTGTGCTTTCCAGTTGGGGTGACCTCTTAGTTCATAACCTTGAAATTTTCTCTCTTCTGAACATGGGCTACTTACACTCTCAAGACTTTCTAGAGATTCAGACCATTTTCTCAGGAGTTGACTCTTTCCTTTTCTTGCTGGGAATTATAATTGGGTTGACTTCATCACTGGTAACTAGACTTTTTGAATTACATGAGTGTGAAGACATTTTGATGTGGTTTTCAGAAGAGGAAAGTTCACCTATTATTTTTATTTTTCCTCCCTCCATCCCCTCTTCCCTTCTTCCCTCCTTTCTCTCTACTTTCCTTCTATACCAATCTAAATAAAAACTGCTATTTGCCTTTCATGTTAAAAACAAAATAAAACAAAACCAATGTCTTGCCTTTCAGAAGAAATAACATTTGCAAACTTTTACCCTGAAGTGATATTAGAAGGGCAATTTCAAACAAATACATTTGGTATCATTATCAATAATTGAGCATTTTTTATGTGTCAGACATTGTGCTTAGCACATATACTATCTCACAACATCTTTGGAAGAAAGCACTATTATTATCTCCAGTTTAAGTGATATTATTATCTCCAGTTTAAAATAGAATAAACTAAGGTTGTCACTTGCCCAAGGTCACACAGCTAGTAAGTGGTGGAGGCAGATTGAACCTAAGCTGCCTGATTCTAAAGACTGTGCACTTAATCACAACAGCGTATCGCATGTTACCCAAGGAAGAGCTGATCCTGCCAAATCGATAGTAGACATGAGTAATGGTTAGCTATTAGACATCTGTCCATCTCTGTTCACTTTTTCATCCATCCATCCACCCATCCATCCATCCAACCATCCACCATCCACCCATCCACCCATTCACCCATCCATCCATCCATCCATCCACCCATCCNCCATCCATCCAACCATCCACCATCCACCCATCCACCCATTCACCCATCCATCCATCCATCCATCCACCCATCCACCCACCCACCCACCCATCTAAACAGTATCTATTATGTAGTCCAAACAATTTATTGGCTTTCTGAATAAGAAGGAAAATGAACTGCTTAACATTCCCTTAATAATCTGTGATGTTTCTTAAAAAGGTAGAACTAGAGGAAGGATGTGCTGAAAGAGAAAAGTCGAGAGCCTTGTTTCTCCAAATAATTCAGATAGTATATAGCATAAGTAGGTAAAAGATTAAGGGGCTGGGCCAGGCATTAAATATATTATCTGACTCTTGGCTCTTTCTTTTAACAGGGACAGGAAACATGGTGTGAGTTCATCCCACTTTGTTTTTGCTGTAGCAGGCTCAGCAGATTTCCCCTTGCGAACCCTTGCTTCTGTGGATTCCTTCTACCTGGAAAATATTCAACAACATTCTATACATACTATGTACCAGGCACTGAGTAATACAGAGTCCCTTCTCTTAAGTAGAACTCAGTAAATAATAATTTTCTCATCTTTTATACTGACGTGTTTTCCAAATGCTGGTCCAACAGCTGCATTCATCACAAGTATCCATAGAGCTTTATAGCCATCACTTTTCTTTTTTGGATAATCAGTAGACCAAAGTGATTAAAGACAGACTGTGAAGACTACTGCCTGGGTTCAAATCCTAGCCCTGGTTGAGTTACTTGGCCTCTCTGGGTTTCGGTTTCCTTGTTATGAGAAATGATAATAGCAGTTCCTAATTCGTATGATTATGATGAGAATTTAGAGAATTAATATTACACATACGAGTAGGTATCTGCCACATAGTACTATAGATTGTCAGTTATTATTATTAAAAGTATAAGTTATGAAACTGCTAAGATGCGCTGGATGATAATTTGGGAGATTGGGGCCCAAGATCTTTACTTTTTTAGGTTTTCCAGGTGATTCTGCTTCTGGATCTTGCTTTCGACCCAATAACATAGAGCCAGTGAAATATTCTCAAATATGAGTTTGTGTCCTGGGTTTATTTCTCTCTCACCTTTTCACCAATTGCTTTTACTCCTTTATGTCCTATTAAAACTCTCACTCCTTCTAAACATCTTTTTCTTGTGTGGATTCTATTGAGTCCTTCTCTTAAGATGTAATGTTGATTAGAAATAACTACTCAGAGCCTAGCAGATTCCTTCCCCTGCATGTGCTCCACCTTCCCTGGTGCTTATTCGCATGGTTTGGTTTCCCCTTTGAGGTTATAAATCCCTTGGTGTAGACCCACATCTATGGGGTTGCACTCAGTCAGAGCTCAATAAATAGTAAGTCTGGAGGGCCGGCCGAGTGGCGCGTTGTTTAAAAGCTGGCTTGGGAAGCCAGCTCTGAGCAGCAGGGCCCCGGTTTGGATCCCACATTAGGGCCAGTGACACTGCCCTCTACAGCTAAGATGGTGAACGACAGCTAGACCTGGAGCTGGGCTGCCTTGAGTTGCCAGTGACGGCGTAGACTGCAGCCCATGCTGCATTGGGCTGCCATAAGCTACCATGTGTGGCCGGCAGCCAGCGTGAGCGGCCGGCAGCCAGTGTGAGCTGCCAAGAGCTGCCGTTAGCGGCCGTTCAGAGGCCGGTGACTGATCTGCCTCACCAGGGAAGAACGCAATGATACTACCAATATAGGCCAGTGAAGCAACGTCCTCCACAACTAGACTGAAGAACAAAAGGACAGCAACTTGTCTGTTCCACTTCCCTTGATTCCCCAGTGCTGTTCCCCTCCCTCATTTCCCCAATAAAATCTTTTCTTTTTAAGATTTTTATTGGGGAATTGGGGGTATGGGAACAGCGCTGGGGAATTGGGGAAGGGGAACAGACAAGTTGCTATTGTTTTGTTCTTCAGTCTAGTTGTAGAGGACGTTGCTTCACTGGCCCAAGTTGGCACCATCATTGCGCTCTTCCCGGGCGAGGCAGATCAGTCGCCGGCTTCCGGATGGCCACTCACTGAGGCTGCTGGCCACTCACGCTAGCTGCTGGCTACACACGGTAGCCCATGGCAACCCACTGCCACAGGGACTGCAGCCTACACTGTTGCCGGCGACTCACAGCAGCCCAGCTCCAGGTTGAGCTGTTGTTCAGCATCTTAGCTGTGGAGGGCAGTGTCACTGGCCCTCATATGTGGGATCCGAACCGGGGCCCTCTGGCATCACAAGCCAGTTCTTAACCATCACGCCACTCGGCCGGCCCCCCAATAAAATCTTAAAAAAAATGGTAAGTCTGGTTATGATCTAAGCATATAGTTCAAGCAGGTCTGATTATCCTTGCCACAGTCATATACAAGGACTTTATTCAACAGATGAGAGTGCTTTTCTTGATATCAGCCATGATAAATAAGTAATTATTCTATATTTATAAATCTTAAAAATATAAAACAAATGGGGGGAAAAATCACATAGTAAATAAAATATCACATCTTTTGGTTTGCTTATCTCTTCTATATCTGGGACTCACTGTCTACATAATGTTGACCACACAGCCTATGTTAGAGTAACAAAATCAAGAGAGAGTGCTAAGAAAAGCAAGGAAAGTGATTAATATGCTTGCAAATAACTACATGCCCATCGGCTCCAGGGTGAAGGGCAATGTCTTTAGAAGATGCAGATTGGCTTCCTGGTCAACAGTAATCCTTAGGCTTTGGAGGAGTTGTTCCTCTTTTGCTCCAATCATTGATTCTAGAGGGGGCTGAATCTTGATTTGTCGAAGATGTGGACACAAGGCCCATGTTGGGTGTCTCTTGGTCAGCTTGGGCTGCTACAACCAATTACCATGGATTTGGTGGCTTATAATCAACAGAAATTTATTTCTTACAATTCTAGAAGCTGAAAGTTCAAGATCAGGGTGCTAGCATGGCTGGGTTCTGGTGAGAGTTCTCTGGTAGGTTGCAGATGGCCGACTTCTTATATCCTTATATGGCAGAAAGAAAGGATGAGAGAGCTCTCTGGGGAACTTTTATAAGGGCATTTACCCCATTCAGGAGGGCTCCACCCTCATGACTTAATTACCTCCCAAAGGCCCCACCTCCAGATACCATCATACTCGGGGCTAGGATTTAAACATATGAATTTTGTGGGGGACATAAATTTTCAGTCAATTGCATTGGGTTGAGTAGAGACCTCCCCTGGGGGTTCCTAAATTGAAATTACTGATGCTAGTCATCCAGATCTACTATGGCCATGGCTGGCCCCATGCAGTTGGTGGTTTAGAGAAGAAATCCAGCAGGCAGAGAGATGAATTGCTGAGAGATAGTGAAAGGGAGAAAGGGAGTCATCCCAGCATGTAAGGTCCTGAGTTTAGTTCTTTCAGCCTTATTCCAACCCCACCCTCTCTGCAGTGCGGTGTGTGATGCAATTGCTTTGTCTTTTTTGCTTATATTAATACAAATTGGTTTAATTTGAATGCCATGAGTTCTGACTTGGTAGAATGAAATTAAGTTTGGGGTTGAGACTCTGTAAAATGTATTCTTCTATTAGTACAGCTGTAGCAGGATACATTTTGAAGTCTAAACAGTGTCACACTGTTAGATTGCAGCAAAGTAGGGAGTTAACTAACATCCTTAGACATTTTTCAAATAAATTACTGTCTAGTTATCTTTGCTTTTCTGCAGTGGCATTTAATTCTTTCAACTAAATGCAAGATTTTATCTTTACCTTTTTTTTAAAGATTTTATTGGGGAATTGGGGAAGGAGAACATTATGTTTTTCCAGGACCCATCAGCTCCAAGTCAAGTTGTTGTCCTTCAGACTTAGTTGTGGAGGGTGTAAGCTCAGCTCCAAGTTCAGTCGTCGCTTTCAATCTAGTTGCAGGAGGTGGGGGGGCAGGGAAGGGGGCACTCAGTCCACCATCCCATCCAGGAGTTGAACCAGATCCCATGCAGGAGTTGAACTGGTAATCTTGTTGTTAAGAGCACATGCTCTCGCCAGCTGAGCCATCCGGCCACCTGTTGGCAGCTCAGCTCAGGTGCAGCTCACTGGCCCATGTGGTAATCAATCAGCAACCCTGTTGCTCAGAGCTCGCGCTCTAACCAACTGAGCCACCTGGCCAGCCCATATCTTTATCTTTCTTAAATTCCACGTTGGTAGTTATGGCTGAGTATTCTAACTTATGTAAAGTATAAACATTGATATTTGTCATCCATCAGATCACCTCGCCCTTCTGAATTTGTGTCATCTGCAAATTTGATATATGTGTATTTTACATCTTCATACATGTATACAAGTTATATTAGTTTAAAATGTTGGGGAAAAAATGAGTGTTTTTGACCTTGTAATTTTCCCCCTAGGTATAAATTCTCTCACATATGCCCAAAGAGACATGTTGAAGGATGTCCCTTGCAGAATTGTTTTAGAGAAAAATGGGAATAACCATAATATCCAGGAACTGATAGATAAATAACATGTGGTATATTCATACAATGAACTGCATTACTGCAATTAAAAGAAGTGGACTGGAATACTAAGGATGACCACTGATTGTCCTTAAAACATATTGGTGGCAAAGGTATTCTGCAGTGACATGGACAATGCAATACGATATCATAACAAAATGTTATATGACAAAATGTTAAAAATGGTCAGTTTGGGGTAGTAGAAACATGGGTGATTATTACTGCTATGGATCCAAAGTTTGTGTCTCCTCAAAGTTCACATGTTAAATGCTGAACCCAATGCAATGACATTAGGAGGTGGGGCTTTGAGGAAGTGTTAGGTCATGAGGGCGGAGTCCTCGAGAATGGGATTAGTGCTGCTATAGAAGAGACCCCAGGGGCCTCCCTCACCTCTTTTGACCTTGTGAGGTGACAGCAAGGAGACAGCCATTGATGAACCAGGAAGTGGGCTTCGCCAGCCCCCAAATCTGCTGGCACCTGATCTCAGACTTCCCAGTCTCCACCTTGTGAGAAATAAATGTTGTTCAGGCCACTCAGTCTGTGGCATTTTGTTATACCAGCCTGAATGGACTAAAAAAATTACATCATATTTGTGATTTTCTAAATACAAAATAACTCTAAAACATAGTCTTTGGCACTCGAGTAGCAGCGTCCATCAAGGTAATTGACCTACTTAATAAACATGAAGAAAGCCAATGAATTTGGCTTGACATGAGAAGTTCAGCAGAGACTGGCTAGGTACTCCCCGATCCCATTTTTCTTCCTGGACATAAAGGGAGAGTACCTTTACCTGTGTCCCTTGTAATTGGGCCATGTGACTGGATTCTGGTCTGTGGAAGAGAGACATGGTCATCAAACTTCCTGCATGATCCTCTGTGCTCTCCCCTCCTTTCCATAGTGATGGTGGAAGGCTAGGGATGAAAGCAGTTACCACTCAGAGGACAGCCATCCAGGGCAGCTGCCCCACCTGCAGTGGACTGATGTAAAGGACTGATAAAACCCATTTGTGTTAAGTCACTGAGAACCAGGAGGTTATTTTTCAGCACTTAGTGCTGCTTATCCTTTTGATGCATTAGCTCTTCTACAAAGATTTACCCATCGATAGAGCAATATTAAAGGAGGCCAGCCGAGTGGCTCAGTTGGTTAAGAGCTCGCTCAAGAGTGTGAGCTCTGAGCAACAGCAGTTCAATGCCCGGCCTGAGCTGAGCTGCCACTGAGCTGCCAACAGGTAGCAGGATGGCTCAGCTAAATAAATAAATAAATAAATAAAAATTAAAGAAAAACAAAACAGATAACATCCTACTATCCTAAAGCAGCTTTTAACATTTTTTTCCCTTTTCCCTTCCCAATATAACCTATGGACACATTTCAAGAGAATTGTGATTTACTTGTCGCAAAATAATTTGGAATAATTAGTCCCCAAAGACAAAATTTTTGAAGAAAACTTTTTCCTTCTTTGTTGAGAGTTATTTTAGGATACATTTTGGAGGAATAGGCACATTTAACTTTTTTTCCTAAATAATTATATCGTATTACAATACCATCAGCAGTTTTCTTGCAGTATTACAAGCCATAGCTTTTAACAATTTTATTTTTAAAAATGAAAATAGTTGTACCATTCAAAAATATTACAAATGAAAATAGTTGTACCTTATGAAAATATTACCACCTCCTTTGTGAATTTCAGGCAATAGAGAAAAGCTTGAAGAAGAAGAAAGTAAAAAGCATCCATATTACCTCTACCCAATACCTATGAAAACATTTTGGTGTGGAGCCCTCAGTTATACATGTGTGAACACACACACAGAAGGCTATAAATGTTCTCTGTGTAACCTACCTTAGCAATATATTACAATCACTTTTTTATACCAACAAATACAGATCTATGTTATCATTTTAAATATGAGCTGCTTTTTTTGGCAGCCACTAGCCAATGTGGCTATTTAAATTTAATTAAAAATGAGTCAAAGTAAATAACATTAAAAATTCACTTTCCTGTCACACCAGCCACATATCAGTGCTCAGTAGCCAGTGACCAGTGACCACTGTACTGTACAGCCCAGAAACGGAACATTTCCATCAGTGCTGAAAAATTTGTTGTAACAGCGCTGTTATAAATTTATAAAGGTTTGCATAGGTATATTGAACAAGTTCTGCATGCTTGATATTAGGTTATTCCTAGCGAATTGTATTCTCAATGCTAAACTATAGTTAAAGGAATATTTTTGTAGCAATATTTTGGCAGGTCTGTAATCACTTTCTAAACCCTGAGCTGGGTCCTGACTCTAACAACAACAGCACATGCCATTTTCATCTCTGACTTAGCTCTCTCTACACTTATTTCCTGATTTTCTTTCTTTGACTTTGCTGCATCACTGTACATCACATCCGGATTCTGTCTTAGTCCTTTCAGACCACTAGAAACAGAATATCATAGACTGGGTGGCTTACAGTATAAATATTTATTTCTCACAGTTGTGGAGACTGGGAGGTCCAATATCAAGGTGCTGGTAGATTTGGTATCTGGTGAGGATTCACTTCCTGGTACATAGGCACCTGTATCTTCCCATGGTGAAGAGAGGTGAGGAAGTTCCCCAGAGCCTCTTTTATAAGGGCATTAATCCCATTTATGAGGGCTGCACCCTCATGACCTCATAACATCCTACTATCCTAAAGCAGCTTTTAACGTTTTTTAATGTTTTAACGTTTTTAACGTTCCCAATGGCCCCATGTCCTAATACCATCAGAGGTTAGGATTTTAACATATGAATTTTGGGGAAGACAAAGTCTATGGCAAATGCCTTTTCATCTCATGGGGTTTTTGTTTGTTTGTTGTTTTTTGTTGTTTTTTAAAGTTTATTGGAGTGACAATTGTTAGCAAAGTTACATAGATTTCAGGTGTACAATTCTGTAATACATCATCTATATATCACACTGTGTGTTCACCACTCAGAGTCAGTTCTCCTTCCATCACCATATATTTGATCCCTTTTCCCTCATCTACCACTCTCCTCCCCCTTTACCCTCTGGTAACCACTAAACTGTTGTCTGTGTCTGAGTTTTGTTTCTCATCTCATGTTTTAACTATTGTTTCATAGACCTATTTTTTACCTTTACTGTCTGTAAGTGTGTAAAACAATTATTGTCTACTTTCTACTCTTTCTGGAGGTAAATTTTCAAAAACATTCTCTTCATTTACCTCTTACTTCCGTATAAGTTGGTATAGGCTAAGTTGTGCTACAGTAACAAAAATTCTCAATGTCTTAGTGGCTTAGTACAACAAGGTTTTATTTTTACTCATGCTATAGCAGGTGGCTGGGATACTAGTTATCTTCACTCTAGGATACCAGTTGATGGAGTAGCCACCATCTGGAAGGCTCCTGAGATAGAGGGAGGAAGAACTTGGCAAATTCACACACTAACTCTTAACATTGTCTCCCAGAAGTGATATACATGACTTCCACTCATATTTCAGTGATCAAAATAAGTCACACCATCCTGCCCAACTCTAAGGAAATGGGACATGCGTGGGCCAGGGAGAACAATCATAAATATTTGATTAAAAAACATTAATGATGCATCCAATATTTATTTCTCTTCTATTAGTTGCAAAATTTTTGCAGAAGTGTAACAAAATAGTGATGATAATAATAATTCCTAACATTTACCATGGGCCAAACATTTTGATAAGTATTTTACACACTTATTTAATCCTCACAGTCTTCATTTTCTTTATGATGATTACCCTCCTTTGATAAACAAGGCATAGAAAGGGTAAGCATATTGCCCAATGTTGCATGGCTAGTAAATGGTAGAGCAGAGATTCTGATGCTGGAAACTATATGCTTAAATGCTTCCTACATGACTTTGTGTTGTCTTTTAGATTCATACTGATGGTTTTCTCCATACTCATCTTTGAATGGGGGAACGTCTATCCAGACCTACTGTCCCTAAAACATGCATAGGTCAGCTTCCTTCTATAATTATTTGGGTGCTACTTGGCTTCTCCTCATAGAAAGTAAGTGGAGGGCTGGACGAGGTAACATTATATGATATTATCAGCCCAAAAAAGGTAGAAAGGCCCCGTGAGCCATGGGTCTTGAAAACCTGGGTACTGCATAACTTTTCTTTGTTGAAACTACTACAGAAATGGTGGCTTCACTGAGCTGGGGGAGTATCCAGTCCCTTGGGGAGAGGTCTTTCTAGTTTTGCATTGAGCCTTAGGCTTAGGGCAAAGGAACAGTGTCAGAAATAATTCAGTTAAGAGGAAAACCCTTGTAACTGTGGGCTTTCTGCTTGACGTGGCTATAAATGTATTCCCCACCTCCACCCTCATACCTGCCTTTCCTTGTTATTCATATTTGATTAATCCACATCTCTTCCACAGTATGTATGTTTTTGCTTCTAGATTTCACCCCTTCAAACCAAGAAACTTTCCCCCCTGAAGTCCATATTCACGTGACTAGGATCACTATGAGAAAAATGGCTAGGAATGACATGATGCTTTTTCTTCCCTTCCTTGCCAAGGACTGGGAACTGGCCCTAACTACAGAGAAATGGACTCCAAAGGTGGCCACTTTCCATCAGCTCTTGACCAAACTACTCATGAGCTTCACATAATTTCCTTCACTTCCTTCCTTCAACTGCCTTTGAGGAAAGGTAGGTACTTTTTGCATAGCTGGGGCTGAAACTGGCAGAAATCCCCCCACTTTGTGGCTCCTATGTGGTTGGCACCATTCCCTCGTTCCCTACAAGCAAATTTCTGTTCCTTCCCTTGCCCCATCTCCCTCCTCTTTCGTCATTCCGTGATTTTCCTGGAGGGGAATGGAGGCTATGTTTATGTTGTCATCTTTCCTGTAAGTCTGTTTTTTATTTTTTCAAACATTTTTTTAAAACTTAGCAGATGTTAAAAGTTGCTTAAATTTGCATTTCTTGATTACCAGTTAGTTTGAACATTTTCCCAGACATTTGTTTCCTATTTGTGTTTTCTCTTGTGTAATTTTTGTTTGTTTGAGACTTGATCATTGAGCAATTGGAATCCTATGGGTTGTTTCTAAAAATATCTGTATGCATCTTGAGATCATGAAGGAATTGTTCCTTTCTGCCATTTTTGAGGCAAATATTTTATTTTCAGTTATGTTCCCTTTTCGTTTTATAAAGGCTTTTCTATCCTGTTATCATGGTCTTTCCTCTGTTTACCAGTTCAGTGCCTGTCTCTTCTCTCTAGAATGCAGGCTCCTTGAGGGCATGGGCCTTGCCCTTGCTGACCTGTTTCCACTACTTCCCAGTACCTAGAATGCTGCCTGGCTTACAGTAGTTGTTTAATGAATATGTGTTATATAAAAATATATTTGATTGCTTCAAACCTTCCAGGGTTTGATCCTCTCTTCTTCATGTTATAAATCTTTCATTTGTTTCTTTCCAGATTATTTGAATAAATGAAAAGATTTAAGTTTCTTTAATTTTACTGAAACATATCTATGTCGTTTTCCCTTCCTGTTATTATCTTAAACCCCATATATTATATGATGCTTCCGTCTTTCATATTTTTTTGTGGTATGTTAAAATCATGTATTAAATTATTGTGTTCTGTGGATTAACTTTCTTAATTTTGAAATATCATATGGGTTCCATTATTATTGCTTAAAATAAGTTTTAAAACAGATCTCATAAGTCTAATTTCCCCTCATAGTTTTTCTTTTAAGAATATTGTTTAATAATGATACTCATATTCTTTCAAGTTAATTTTAGAATCATTCAAGTGATTATTACTGATGACTCCTCATAATTACTAACATCTTTTCTAAATGCCTAATGTTAATTTGGTTATGAATTGGTATCAAACCTACCTGTTTGTCATTTCCAGCATCCACTTTTCCCCACTTCTAAAACTCTGTTTTCCCATCTCTGAACTTTTGAAGCCTTCTCCATTGTTCAGGATTGCTTGAATGTTACTAAGAGTAGCACTGAGATTGCACCTGTGAGTTTTTTTATATAGTATCCTGGAATGCAACTCTCTTTGTATTATTGAATTGAACATATTAAATGAATGAAGTGTGTTTTAAACCATCTTCATTGATACCTTAAGTTGTAATTTCCACTCTATGCATCCTACTTTTCTACTTTAAAAACATTGCCATAGTTAAATCAGAAAACAAAACTCATTTCTCTTTTGTATCATCTGTATAGCCATCCATTCACTTTTCTGCATTTATTCAATCAAAAAAGGACTTGTTTCTCAGGTTCCATGCTAGGTCCTGGGGTCACAGTAATTACCAGCATGGACATGGTCCCTGCTCTTGTATAGCTTACACTTTGAGTTTTTTTTCTCTCCCCAGTCCTCAAAATAACTAGAAAAAGGGATGAAAAGAGATAAAAGAGAGAAATCCACTGCCGTTTTTTTCCTTCAGCTTTCTAACCAGAACAGTAGAATTTTTAGAGACACATGTCAGTTATGTTTCCCAGTGTTGTCATTTATTCCACAGCTAATCATCAAAAATGGGCAGCAATTTGTGGGCTCGATGAGCCTTGTCAGACTCTCTGCCACATCTGGGACATATGTTCAAGACCACACATCTACACAATTGCTTGGTCAGGTCTGAGCTCTCTAGGAGAACCTTAGCAGCTGCCTAGATGAGTCTCTTGTTTTGAGGAACTAGTTGTGTTCTTCCCAAAAGTATGAACCTTTCAGTTCTTCTCAGCAGTCAGTACAGGATGGTTTTACTTCCTCAGGAGGTTTGAAATTAGTCTCTAAAAGAGGAAACTCTATTGTGTTTTCACCACTTATCATTTCTTTAGTCTTATAGTTTTATGTACTTTTCTAATTCTGACCATTCATTTCTCTATTCCTTACCAGTGTGTGGATGACACTTTACTGGTTTCTGTTAGCATTCTCTCTCCCATTCCATTTTAAAAACCTATCGTCTGCTCCTATGAGGGTAGTGTGGGAGGGTGTCCCTCAGCTGGTTCATTCGTATTCCTCTCTAACAGGTGACGTAAACAGCAAATGCAGTTAAGTCTTCAACATGAACTTTTAAGATCCCTAAAGCAATTCTTTAGTATTCATAATTTTGATGATCATATTAACTAACTCTCCTCCCCCAACCCAGGAGCTCTTTCTGTAAACCTTGCAAGTAGAATTTAGAGGAATCAAGATGTTTATCATGGAGGTTATAAAGTTGAGAGACCCAACTATGGACTGGACTTCTGGAATACATAGGAGTCGATCAAGGAGGTTAGAAGGAGATTTAAGCTCGATCAAAATGGCACCATCTTAGAGAAAACCCACTTGGATCTGATATGCTTAAAAGGCCAAGGAGGGTTTTAACTCTGGTCAAACCCTGGGATGATCAAGTCTAAGAAACCCCCACCAATGAAATCACTCTGGAATCTGAGGCAGATCCACAACCAGAATCATTAACATTGGCCTGATCAGCACATTCCTTCCATGAGTCAAACTGTATTCATCAATTCAGTACTTTTATATTCAGCATCTACAATGTGCCCGACACTGTGCTAGGTCTGAGGTTATAGGAGATAAAAGAAACACCTGGTCCCTGATATTAGGAATCTTTTACTAAGGAGCAGATAATAATATACTGGATAAGATGGGCTGTGGAAAAGGAAGTGCAGAATGCTACACAAACATACAGGGGAGGGAGTCATCAAAACCAGATTTGGTGTTTCGGAGAAGGCCTTCCAGGAGAAAAAAGACCTCTAACCTAAAATCTGAGGGTGAAAAAGTTATTAACTAGTCAAAAGTGACATAGAGAAGGATCTGAATGGTGGTCCTGTCTGAGGGAACAAGGGAATATAGAGGTTACCATGAAGCTGTACTAAACTTGGTCCTCTATTTATCATAAATAAATTGAACCTGAAATCCACTTAAAATCTACTGTCTCTATCCAACTGCATATTGGAATTATATTATCCTATGAACTAAAGTACTCAGTCCAATAGCCAAGGCTCTGTTCTTCCTGGACACTGCTAATATTGACCTTGATGACTTCCTTTTTTTGTTTATTTTCATAACTGAACAATTTCCCCCTCCTTCATTCCTAATCTCAAGATTGACATAATTTTAAAGCTATAATAATACATTCAAATAGGTTACCTCAAAGTGTTTTGGCCTGGAAGCCATCCTGCCTTCATCAAGGGTCTCTACATATGTGTGTTCTTACCAGTAGTTCTTATTTTGCAATCTGGCTCTCAAACAATCTCTTTTTCTGTTGCTGGGAGTCACCTTATTTTGGCTTCCCACATTCTTGTACTCCTAACCTTCTTCGCTTTTCAGTAGACAGAGAAGAGCACAAATTTAATTTGGAATCAAATGGAGCTTCTTTACAAAGTACCAGCGTCCAACAATGGATATTGCCCACCACTGATAATGTTCAAGCCTTGTTTTGTGATTATCTATAAGAAATGGTACAAATGTGATTTTAGCAATCTAGGGGAAGTTGACTTTTTAAAGATCCTTCAAACCTTAGATTCTTGTTTAAAATTAGCAGAGATAAAGTCATCAGAAGATAAACTTAAGAGTTGATATAGCTCAGTGGTACACAATCTCTGAAATGAAGTTAAAAATGTCAAGAAAAAAGGGTGTAAAAGGCCACTGTTCTCATTTTATGGAAGGCGGCAAACATATCTTTAAGAAACCCCTGGCTCAATAATACTGCAGAAAAATCAGGTCACGGTGCACTTTTATAACTCTGAGGTGACCTTTCTGGCCTGTCAAAATTAGTGCAGAAAATTTTAATGATACACAGATCTACTGACATCATATGTGCTGAATTTTTTTGGAGCAATCAGGGGACAATATGCCATTATAAAGTTTCAGTTCTACTTTTTCTCTCTTACTACTGTCATAACTTTTTATCAGACTTTTTTTTTTCTTTTATGAAATGCTTTAGAAAATGTCATCCTTGAGGTCTGTGGTCTATGTTTTCAAGGTTTATCACTTTTGTTAGTCATCAGATAGCTCTGTGGCATTTATGTCAATCGTATAGCAGAGTAATTGACCAAGAACTTTCATTGATGTATAATGTTGATCATTCATACACAACTGTCTAGACCCCTTAGCCATAACGTGTTTTAGGAGAAAGTCCTCCCTAATGCCCCACTTTCAGATTTTCAGAAACTTGCTCCTTCAGAGTTACATGACCTTTGACCTCTCTGCATGAGGGAAATGAAGAGTGACTTGTTTGTGGGTAACCACAAAATGGGTTTTGGTTATGAACTCATCCAGAGTTGATTGGCCAATGTTTGTGTAATGGTGACACAGGGCCCTGAACACCGTGGGTGTAGCGAGAGGTATCTGGGAAATGTAATGTACTTTAAATTACCAAGAAGTAATTTGATCTGAATAAGGCAACTCCAAAGAGAGCTCATTATGTTTCACCAAAATGCAATTGCAAACTATAATTGGATTTATTTTTAAGATGAACAGCAAACCCAGGGAAGTGGTGCATTTATCATTTTTTTGTCAATCCCTTTCTAGAACTTGAGTACTAGGAGCAATGGCATACATTGTCACCCCCTTAGGAACAGAGAGCAGCCTGCAACTCAGAGCAGGTAAGGAGATATTGTTGTTGCTTTTCTCATGTCTGCAAAGGCCGTTCATGGGCTTGGAGCAAAGGAGGCATTATTCAGTGGCCACTTTTAAGGGGTTAATCTGAGAGCAGTATTTAAAGGAGATTGGGGGTCAGGACGGAAATAAGAGAAAGAGAAAATATGAAACTTATCTTCGTCCAGGCCTACAATGTTGGGAGGGGCGGTGGGATTGGAATGGAAGATGTGGGTATGAGTCATAAGTCAGGGCATCTGCAACCACAGCACTTAATAACTAGGTGTGTGTTGGAGACCCTGTGTCACGGAAATAACCCTGGTCTAAGCATTGGGAAGAAAGGTTTTTAGGGCAAAGTTCACACTTAGTTTTCCCTTTTATAAAATAAAGGAATTGAACTAGAATGATCTCTGATTCCTTTCCAGGCCCAACATTTTAAGGCAGGAAGATTTTTAAGGCATTACCAGTTTGCTCTTCATTTCCTGAAGAGAAGCTTAACATTAGGAAAGGCTAGAAGGTACAGTTGTTACTTGGTAGCATCCAGACTTCTCACTGGTGCTCCGGCACCCCAGATAGATCCCTGGCTAACTGAGGCCCTGAGGTTTACAGGCACATTAACCTTGATGGTTCCTCCCCAGAGTCAAAGCTCATCTATTCTTAGATGTACTTATGTTACTTATTGTGTCCCCTAAACTGATTTGTAGTGAGGGATAAAGAGCCTATAGTGTCTAAAGCATTCTTTCTTCCCTTTGGGGATGATTGTATGTATGTATGTATGTATGTATGTACGTATGTATGTATGTGTGCATATGTATTTAAACTTTATTAGGGAACAGTGTGTTTTTCCCAGGACCCATCAGCTCCATGTCAAGTTGTTGTCCTTTAATCTTAGTTATGAAGGGCACAGCTCAGTGCCAAGTCCAGTTGCCATTTTCAATCTAGTTGCAGGGGGGTGCAGCCCACCATCCCATGTGGGAGCCAAACCGGCAACCTTGTTGTTAAGAGCATGCACTCTAACCAACTGAGCCATCCGGCTGCCCACTGGCAGCTCAGCGGCAGCTCAGCTCAAGTAGTTGCTTCAATCTAGTTGTGAGGGGCGCGGCTCACCGGCCCACATGGGAATTGAACCAGCACCTTGTTGTTCAGATCACACGCTCCAACCAACTGAGCCACCCCGCTGCCTGGGGGATGATAATTTATCATTGTACAGTCAGCCCAATTTTCCAAAATATTCACACTTAATTTAGACTTCTCAGGAGCACTGGGAGGCATATAAACATTGGGGGTATCAGTATGTCTGTTTTACAGATGAAGAAACTGAGTCTCGGGTCAATTAAGAAGGTTGCACAAGGTCACAGAGCCAATAAGTGGCAAATACAGAATGGAACGCAGGCTTTCTTCCTCTAAGTCCATTGCACTTTCCACTCTGTTAGCATATTCTGGACATTTTAAGTCCCCAGGCAAGAATACAGAAGAAGTATGTTGGTGCCAGGGATGGAGCATGTGAAACCATTCAGGCCTGTTTTGTTTATCTCCTTCCAAAGAAAGTACCTGCAACCATCTCATTTTGAATAATTCTGATAATATTTTACCTAGTAACCCATAGCAATAATGATCGTAATCACACTTTTCCCCTGACCATCCCAAAGAACGTTTAGTGTATTAATGTTGTTAATTAATCTTCATGACATCCTAGCAAATGAAGCAGATTGCAAGGAGGATGTCCCACTTGGCTGATGGGGAAGCTGAGGTAGAAAGCAAGGTTACAGAGCTACCTCAAGGTGAGGTGGTGAGCCGAGAATAGCCTTTTCAGAGTGAAAGCTTCAAAGTCTATTGGGAAGGGGTTTGTGCTAGTCTCCTTAGAAAATTCCTGTTCAGGCGCCAGAATAAAAAGAACCTGCCACATTAAAGCCAAGCTTTTCTTTGCTTTTGAATTCACTATTTCTCTGCTCCGGGGTTCCCACCCATTAGCAACTGAGGTGACTCAATCTGTTTCTCGTGTGGGAGATGAGGCCTAATCGTCCTGCCGATGACAGTCTCCTCTATCCCTGCAATGTCATGTCCCCCTTGCCCTCTCTGAGGCTGGAGCTATCCAGTTTTGAACAGGTTCTCAGGCATTTGTCCCACTGGTCTGCCCTTTTCCTACTCAGGGATCTAACATGAAATCTTGTCTCGACAGCACACATGTCTCCGTTGGACGGAAGAGCATTGGTTTCCAGTGTTGTATTTCAATATTTTATTTTCATCAGAGAGAGGATCGAATGACTTCATCCTTCTGTGTTCAAAACGATGACTGTGTCCTCAGCCACGTGCTCGGCCTAAGCTCTGTGTGGTTTCTGTGGCTACTGCAGCACTGGGGGACCGGCCTGTGCAGCGATGACTGATTGCCCTGTGGTTGTTTCTCTGTGGCAGAGGATCCGGTTACACTGGGGGAAAGGGAATGGGATTCCTGGAGGCTGACAGGAAGGCCATACTTATCTGTGGCAAACAGAATGATTATGTTGCTCTGTTGTTGGGAAATGTGGTTGCCTGTAACCTTGAGCTCAACCAAAGAATCCTGTTATAATTTCCTTTGACACTGTAGTTAAATCCCCCACAATAATTAACTATCCTTCAAACATCACCAGGAAGTGGGTTATCAAAATAATACTACTCCGATGGTAAAAGTATCTTTACAAGCCCAAGCCACTTAGCTCAGCAAAGAAAAAATGGCCAAACAAAATTCCCCACTAAAATGTTACCAAAATATTGGCTGGCCCTCTGTTCAAAATCGTCCGTGACATTTTCTTAAAGGTTTCATGTGATCCAGACAAGTGGTTCATGGGAAAGGGCCCAAGTCATCTTTTTACAAAGTATTTGCTCAATACTGATCTTCTGTGACTTGAGACAAATGAAGTGGTAGAGGAGAAGATGGAAATGCTGGCAGAGTTCTAGCAGCCTCAAGGTCAAGGATGGCAAATAAATGCTGTACAGGTTGCCACCTGCTATCCCCAGGTTCATGCAGACATCACTAATGGATCACGCCACCTGTTCCCTGCTGAGCCTGTTCTCAATTCAGTGTTTCTTATCATGGCACTAAACATAGCCACTCTCAAATTATAGGACTTAGTTCTCCAGTTGAAAACCATTTGCCATTCTGCTTTAGAGCAAGCTGACTTGCCCTACTTTCCTCCAGGATAAAACCAAAGGTACAGAGAAACTGGGTGTAGGTGACAAGGCAGATGGGTTGGTATTAACATAGTTCAGGTGTTTTTCAAGAGATTTGGGTTAATCTGAAGACAGGGGCCATGATAGAATTTTCTTCAAATTTAGGACACGAAAATAATACATTGTTAATGAAAGAAATGCAATTTAAAACATCAACGTATTATCTTTTGAATTAGAAAGATAGAATTTGATTTTACATAGAATTTGAGGAAGGATTGTGGAATATTGTAGCCTTATTTACCTTGGGGAGTATAAATTGGTAGCATGATTTTAGAAGACAATTTAGGAGTATCCAAAAAGATAAAAAGTAAGTGCACATACCATTTGTCCCAGTAATTCCCATCTACAGGTATGTTTCCACAAGTATTTAAAGATCTGTATTTTAAGGGTATGTATTGTAGCATTGGTAGCAAAAATAAAATAAAGGATACAATGTGTATACCTCTCAGTAGAGTACTATGCGGACATTTGGAAGAATGGGATAGGAACAAATGTGGTAAGTGGCATTGTTTCCAAGGCTGGTGTGCTTGGCACAACAAATAGTTAATATTCAGTAGATCAGAGTTTGGAATAAAGAAGTTTAATTTATAAATGGTGCCGTAATAGAAGATGGGGGATTTCTAGTTTTCTCAAATCCTCTTTTTTTAAAAATCTTTTTATTCTTTAGAGATTTTTTTATTAAAAAAAATATAGCTAACATACATTATATCAGTTTCAGGTGTACACATAGTTGTTCAACATTTGGATACCTAAAGAAGTGATCGCCCAGCAACCATCTGACACTGTACCATGCTATTGCAATATTACTGACTGTATTCCCCATGCTGTACATTACATCCCCATGACGTATTTGTTTTATACCCAGAAATTTGAACCACTTATTCTACTTCACCTCCTCCCCCACCCCCCTCCCCACCCCGCTGTCCCCAATCTATCTTAAGAGAGCCCAGACTGCAGGCTTCTTTTATGTCAAGGGGATGGAGAATGGAAGAGACGAGAGATGGGATGCAAGGAAGAGCAAGAAATCACCACATTTCTGGTCAGCTCTTGACTTTCTTGACCTCTGCTGATCTGAGTCTGGTCCTGAGGTTCCTGTAAATATCTGATGAACAGTCATGGCTTTGCATCTCTTTTCCCACCTATTCAGGAGGCTTTTTTTGCAGAATTGCTCTAGTCAGTTAGCATACCAGCAATAGGATGTGTGATCAAAAGATACGGTGAATGTTTAAAATTTAAAAATGTATTACAGTAAAAGACACATGGCCATTAACCCCCCTCAGAATATTACCCCTCACTTGGAACACACTTATCTCACTGTTCTTGCCACTTTCTGAAGCAGTTCTGGAAGCCCTCTTTTGTGAGTGCCTTTACTTCATCCTCTATGACAATGCTCTGTGTCACACATCGCTTCTGGTACATCAATTTCTGTCAGATAAAAACATTACGGTGTGGGGCCGGCTGAGTGGCGCGTTGGTTAAGAGTTGGCTTGGGACGCCAGCTCTGAGCAGCAGGAACCCGGTTCGGATCCCACATGGGGACCAGTGACACTGCTCTCTACAGCTAAGATGATGCACAACAGCTCGACCTGGAGCAGGACTGCTGTGAGTTGCCGGCGACAGCATAGGCTGCAGCCCCTGCTGTAGTGGGCTGCCATAAGCTACAATGAGTGGCCAGCAGCCAGCGTGAGCTGTCGTGAGCCAACGTGAGCGGCCGTCCAGAGGCCGGCGACCGATCTGCCTCACCCAGGAAGAGCACAATATTAATACCAACATGGGCCAGTGAAGCGACGTCCTCCACAACTAGACTAAAGAACAAAACGACAGCAACTTGTCTATTCCCCTTCCCCAATTCCCCAGCGCTGTTCCCCTCCTCGAATTCCCCAATAAAATCTTTTTTTTTAAAAACCAAAAAAAAACCAAAAACATTACGGTGTGTCCCATCCACCTTATTCACCGGATCTGGCACCGTGTGACTTCTGGCTCTTCCCCAAAGTCAAAATGACCATGAAAGGTAAATGTTTTGAATCGATTCAGGACATTGAGGAAGCCATGACAGTGCAACTAAAGACACTCGACTTATTGGGGCACAGCCAGAAGAACCCAGCTTCGTCAAGCCAAGCCCACAGAACCACAGCTGATCTGCAAACACTTATGTGGCATAAGCAATAAATAAATATTTGTTGTAAGCCACTGAGATTTTGAGGTTCTTTGTTATATAGCACTACTGTAGCAAAACCTGATATATTTAATTTAGAAAAAAAATGTCAGGAATATGCTTAGTTGAAAAGAGCAAATTACATAACATAATCATTAATGATTGGAATTTTAAACATCAGTCCATCAATCTATCTATTCTTAACCTAAAAATAAATGCCAAAGTGAGAGGCAACAAGCATTTAGTTCAGGTTAAAAATGATAGTTATTCTGGACACACTGATTTAGACAGAAACCCAGATAATGTTCTCATTAGGAGATGAAGGCAAAGGGTATTTATTAGAAAAGGCAGGGGAGCAATTATATCAATAGAAGGAAGGAATTTTTATAGGTGCAGATAAGCTAACTTAATGATGCTAATTCTAAAGAATTTTTGTTGTTGTTGTTCCAGTAGTCAAAATACCTGCTTTCTTGTTCTTTGAAACAGTTGTTTGGGGCACAATGCTGCTTTATGCCCAGTCCAAAGATTATTTGCCCTGTTTTAACATTCCAAAAATTTGAGGAGAAAGGCTCAAGAAGCAGTTCCTTTGGGGTGGCAGCTCTGACTCCATTTTAAAGTGGCTCCATTTATATTAGTCATCTATCTGTCTGTCTGTCTGTCTCTGTCTGTCTGTCTATCCATACATTCATCCATCCACCTGTCTTGGGTTATATAAAAAATTTCTGAAAAGATATATAGAGAACTATCAACAGTAGGCACCTCCAGAGAGGTTGGGGGCAGGAAGGATGGAGGGAAGAAGAATTTGTTATTTAATTCAGATCCTTTACTCTTTGAATTTTTTACCTAAGTGCATGATTTTAAAAATAAAAACATTAAGGAAGGTTTTCATTTTTAGTATTTGCTATTCAGGTATTCGAATTTTGGCTATTGATTTTATTGTAATTATACCTTTAAAGTACTGTGAGTTCTGGTGGGAGTAAAAAAACAGAAGCAGTGCCAAGGCTCCGGTAAACAAAACATAAATGAGTTCTGCATCCTTCCATAGAGAAGCAACTCTGACCTAACCCTGGAGATTGTTATCAAGAGCTGAGAGGGTAGGTGGAAAAGAGGAGGAGGAAATGGCAGTGATAAGTTGCTGCCTGGGTTTGTGCTCCTGAGTCACCAGGACAAAGACAAGTACTGAGAAGTTTGAAAGTTCAGTGGCAAATACTTTCCCTTTCTTTCTTTCTTTCTTTCTTTCTTTCTTTCTTTCTTTCTTTCTTTCTTTCTTTCTTTCTTTCTTTCTTTCTTTCTTTCTTTCTTTC